>NC_090376.1:55477316-55650674 GCF_036365525.1 Heterodontus francisci | reverse complement strand
TGATCAAGTTTTTTTTTAATTCTCTCAGGGAATGTGGGCATCACTGGCTAAGCCAGCATTTATTGCCCATCCCTAATTGCCCTTGGGAAGATGGTGGTGAGCTGACTTCTTGAACCGCTGCAATCCATGTGGTGTAGTACACCAAGAGTGCTGTTAGGAAGGGAGTTCCAGGATTTTGACTCAGTGACAGTGAAGGAATGGTGATATAGTTCTAAGTCAGGATGGTGTGTAGCTTGGAGGGGAACTTGCAGGGGGTAGTGTTTCCATGCACCTACTGCCTTGTCCTTCTAGGTGGTAGAATTCGTAGGTTTGGAAGGTGCTGTCGAAGGAGCCTTGGTGAGTTGCTGCAGTGCATCTTGTAGATCAGGGTTGTCCAACATATGGCCTGTGGGCCAGAATCAGGCCTGCCAAAGGTTTCTATCCAGCCGGCCAATTCTGTGTGACTGACAGCAAGCTGCCTGGGTGGGATGAGCGCTGATTTGCAGTTCATGGTGCAGGGATGCTGGGATCGGCCTCCCATGCTATTTTTGGTGGTTCAGGGAGTGAGCGGGTGAATGGGAATGGCTGCTGTGGGGAAGAGGGAGAGAGAGGGAGAGAGAGGCGAGCAGGAAGCGGGCCAGTACGCATCCGGAAGCGCAGAGTGGAGTGGCGCTGAGGAAGCAGAGAGAGAGAGAGACAGCCCTTTAAACCAGCACTGGCCCAAGTAGCAGAGAGAGGGGGAATGGGGTTGGGGGGGAGGGGGACAGAGAGGGGGGGCAGAGCGAGATAGAGAGGGGGAGCAGAGCGAGACAGAGAGGGGGGGGGCAGAGCGAGACAGAGAGGGGGGGGCAGAGCGAGACAGAGAGGGGGGAGCAGAGCGAGACAGAGAGTGGGGGAGCAGAGCGAGACAGAGAGTGGGGGGGCAGAGCGAGACAGAGAGTGGGGGGGCAGAGCGTGACAGAGAGTGGGGGGCAGAGCGAGACAGAGAGTGGGGGGGGAGGGAGACAGAGGTGGGGCGAGGGAGACGGGGTGGGGGGAGAGCGCAACAGAGAGGGGGGGAAGACAGAGAGGTGGGAGCGCGAGACAGAGAGGGGGGGGAAGAGAGAGAGAGACCGGGGACGAAAGAGAGAGAGAGAGACAGGCAGGGAGAGAGATGGGGGAGAGACAGGGAGGGGAGAGAGACGAGGGGTAGGGGCAGGGAGAGGGGGAGGGAGAGAGAGGGAAACGGGAGAGAGCGAGAGAGAAACTGGGGAGAAAGACAGAGAGAGAGAGAAACGGGGGAGAAAGACAGAGAGAGAGAGAAACGGGGGAGAAAGACAGAGAGAGAGAGAAACGGGGGAGAAAGACAGAGAGAGAGAGAAACGGGGGAGAAAGACAGAGAGAGAGAGAAACGGGGGAGAAAGACAGAGAGAGAGAGAAACGGGAGAGAGAGGGAGAGATAGGGGGAGGGGGAGAGACGGGGAGGGGAGAGACGGGGAGGGGGAGAGACGGGGAGGGGGAGGGAGAGAGACGGGGAGGGGGAGGGGGAGAGACGGGGAGGGGGAGAGACGGGGAGGGGGAGAGACGGGGAGGAGAGAGACGGGGAGGGAGAGAGACGGGGAGGGAGAGAGACGGGGAGGGAGAGAGACGGGGAGGGGAGAGAGACGGGGAGGGGGAGAGACGGGGAGGGGGAGAGAGAGAGAGACGGGGAGGGGGAGAGAGAGAGAGACGGGGAGGGGGAGAGAGAGAGAGACGGGGAGGGGGAGAGAGAGAGAGACGGGGAGGGGGAGAGAGAGAGAGACGGGGAGGGGGAGAGAGAGAGAGACGGGGAGGGGGAGAGAGAGAGAGACGGGAGGGGAGAGAGAGAGAGACGGGGAGGGGGAGAGAGAGAGAGACGGGGAGGGGGAGAGAGAGAGAGACGGGGAGGGGGAGAGAGAGAGAGACGGGGAGGGGAAGAGAGAGAGACGGGGGGAGAGAGAGAGAGAGAGAGACGGGGGGGAGAGAGAGAGAGAGAGACGGGGGGGAGAGAGAGAGAGAGAGACGGGGGGGAGAGAGAGAGAGAGAGACGGGGGGGAGAGAGAGAGAGAGGGACGGGGGGGGAGAGAGAGAGGGGGACGGGGGGGAGAGAGAGAGAGGGACGGGGGGGGGGAGAGAGAGAGAGACCGGGGGGGAGAGAGAGAGAGAGACGGGGGGGAGAGAGAGAGAGAGAGACGGGGGGGAGAGAGAGAGAGAGAGACGGGGGGGGGAGAGAGAGAGAGAGACGGGGGGGGGGAGAGAGAGAGAGAGACGGGGGGGGAGAGAGAGAGAGAGACGGGGGGGGGAGAGAGAGAGAGAGACGGGGGGGGGAGAGAGAGAGAGACGGGGGGGGGAGAGAGAGAGAGAGACGGGGGGGGAGAGAGAGAGAGAGACGGGGGGGAGAGAGAGAGAGAGACGGGGGGGGGGAGAGAGAGAGAGACGGGGGGGGAGAGAGAGAGAGACGGGGGGGGGGAGAGAGAGAGACGGGGGGGGGGAGAGAGAGAGAGAGACGGGGGGGGGAGAGAGAGAGAGGGACGGGGGGGAGAGAGAGAGAGGGACGGGGGGGAGAGAGAGAGAGGGACGGGGGGGAGAGAGAGAGAGGGAGGGGGGGAGAGAGAGAGAGGGACGGGGGGAGAGAGAGAGAGAGGGACGGGGGAGAGAGAGAGAGAGACGGAGAGAGAGAGAGAGAGAGACGAGAGAGAGAGAGAGAGAGACGGAGAGAGAGAGAGAGAGTGGGACGGGGGAGAGAGAGAGAGAGAGACGGGGGGAGAGAGAGAGAGAGAGAGACGGGGGAGAGAGAGAGAGAGAGAGACGGGGAGGGAGAGAGAGAGAGAGACGGGGAGGGAGAGAGAGAGAGAGACGGGGAGGGAGAGAGAGAGAGAGACGGGGAGAGAGAGAGAGAGACGGGGAGGGAGAGAGAGAGACGGGGAGGGAGAGAGAGAGAGAGAGACGGGGGAGAGAGAGAGAGAGAGAGACGGGGGAGAGAGAGAGAGAGAGAGACGGGGGAGAGAGAGAGAGAGAGAGACGGGGAGGGAGAGAGAGAGAGAGACGGGTGAGGGAGAGAGAGAGAGAGAGAGAGAGACGGGGAGGAGAGAGAGAGAGAGAGAGAGACGGGGAGAGAGAGAGAGAGAGAGAGAGAGACGGGGAGAGAGAGAGAGAGAGAGAGACGGGGGGAGAGAGAGAGAGAGGGGGGGTGGGGGAGAGATGGAGAGACGGGGTGGGGGAGAGAGAGAGAGACGAGACGGGGTGGGGGAGAGAGAGACGAGACGGGGTGAGGTGGGGGAGAGAGAGAGAGACGGGGTGAGGTGGGGGAGAGAGAGAGAGAGAGAGACGGGGTCGGGGGGGGGGAGAGAGAGACGGGGTCGGGGGGGGGGAGAGAGAGACGGGGGGGTGGGGGAGACTGGCGGGGGAGAGAGAGAGAGAGAGACGGGGGGGTGGGGGAGAGAGAGAGAGACGGGGTGGGGGAGAGAGAGAGACGGGGGGTGTGGGGGAGACTGGCGCGGGGGAGAGAGAGAGAGACCGGGGGGGTGGGGGGTGGGGGAGAGAGAGAGAGACGGGGTGAGGAGAGAGAGAGACGGGGGGGGGGGGTGGGGGAGACTGGCGGGGGGGAGAGAGAGAGAGACCGGGGTGGGGGGGGTGAGTGAGCAAGAGACGGGGGGAGAGAGAGAGAGACGGGGAGGAGAGAGAGAGAGACGGGGGCACAGATGTGAGTGATGCAGCTCAACTGGCAATCTTTGTACAAGGAGTCACCGCAACCTTTGAAGTCGTTGAGGAACTGCCCTGCCCATGTCCAATGAAAGGCACAACATGGGACAAAACCGTTTTGATGAAGTAAAATGTTTACTGGGGAAATTCAATCTTCCAGAGGACAAACTTTGCTGTCTTAACAACTGATGGAGCCCCTGCGCTGAAGGGCAAGCACAATGGATTCATCAGTCTAATGCTCAAATCAATACCTCATGTAGTCATCACGGCATCATTCACCAAGAACTGCTGTGTGCAAAAAATCCTGGATTGGGCCTAGGAGACTGCCATAAAGATCTCCTCCTGCTGAGATGATTGGCCTGCAACAACCACAACCATCTTCCTTTGTGCTAGGTATGACTCAAACCAGTGGAAAGTTTTTCCCCTGATTCCCATTGACTTCAATTTTGCTAGGGGCTCCTGGATGCCACACTCAGTTAATCTCACCTCTTGAATTCAGCTCCATGTTTGGACCAAGGCTGTAATGAGGTATGGAGCTAAATGACTCCGGTGGAACCCAAACTGAGCATCGGTGAGCAGATTATTGCTGAGTAAATGTCACTTGATAGCACTGTCGACAACACCTTCCATCACTTTGCTGATGATTGAGAGTAGACTGATGAAGCTCTAATTGGCTGGTTTGGATTTGTCCTGCTTTTTGTGGACAGGACATACCTGGGCAATTTTCCTCATTGTCGGGTAGATGCCAGTGTTGTAGCTGTACTGGAACAACTTGGCTATGGGTGCGGCTAGTTCTGGAGCACCAGTCTTAATTAAGGATGGCATTGGTACAATAGAGCAAGATGACCTAAGTTCTGGAGATCAAGGTGTAGAATCAGTTTGGGTAGAGATGAGAAATAGTAACGGTAAGAAGTCACTTTTGGGAGTGGTTTATAGGCCACCGAATAGTAACCACGCTGTAGGCTGGGGTATACAGGCTTGTGAGAAAGGTACGACAATAACCATGGGTGATTTTAATCTACATATAGATTGGACGAATCAGATTGGCAAAGGTAGCCTGGATGATGAGTTCAGAGAGTGTTTTCGGTACAGTCTCTTGGAGTTCTAAAGCCAACCAGAGGGCAGACTATACTAGATCTGGTACTGTGCAATGAGACAGGATTAGTTAATGACCTCATAGTGAAGGTACCCCTAGGTAGCAGTGATCATAATATGATTGAATTTCACATTCAGTTTGAGGGAGAGAAGGACAAATCTAAGACTAGTGTTTTAAACTTAAATAAAGGCAATTATGAGGGCATAAAGGGAGAGTTGGCTAAAGTAAACTGGCAAGTTAGGTTAAGGGATAGGTCAGTAGAGATGCAGTAGCAGACATTTAAGGAGATAGTTCAGAATACTTAGAAAAGATACATTCCAGTAGGAAAGAAAGACTAACGGAAGTTCGCTCCATCCATGGCTAACTAAGGAAGTTAAAGATATTATCAAATTAAAAGAAAAGGCATATAATTCCGCAAAGATGAGTGGCAGGTCAGAAGATTGGGCTGAATATAAGGAACAGCAAAGAATGACTTCAAGGTTAATATGGGATAAATTAGAGTACGAACGAAAGCTGGCTAGAAATATAAAAACAGGTAGTAAGAGTTTCTATAGGTAGTTAAAAAGGAAAAAAGTAAAGTGAGCATTAGTCCTTTAGCAAGAGTGTATGGGGCATTAATAATGGAAAATAAGGAGATGGCGGATGAATTGAACAGATATTTTGCATCTGTCTTCACTGTAGAGGATACAAATAACATCCCAGACATAATTGTGAATCATAGAAACATAGAAAATAGGAGCAGAAGTAGGCCATTTGGCCCTTCGGGTCTGCTCCACCGTTCAAAAAAGATCATGGCTGATCGTCTAATCAGGAGGTGAAAGGGAGGGAGGATCTTAAAACAATTACAATCACCAGGGAAAGGGTACTGAAAAAATTATTAGAACTAAAAGTTGATAAATTCCCAGGTCCTGGTGGACTTCATCCTAGGATCTTAGAAGAAGTGGCTGCTGAGATAGTGGATGCATTGGTTTTAATTATCCAAAATTCCCTAGAATCTGGAAAGGTCCCATCTGATTGTAAAATAGCGAATGTGACTCCTCTGTTCAAGAAAGGAGGTAGACAGAAAGCAGCAAACTACAGGCCAGTTAGCTTAACATCTGTCATAGGGAAAATGCTGGAATCTATTATTAAGGAGGTTATAGCAGGATACTTAGAAATTCTTATTGTAATCAGGCAGAGTCAACATGGTTTTATGAAAAGGAAATCATGCTTGACTAATTTATTGGAGTTCTTTGACAAAGTAACAAACAACATGGATAAAGGGGAACCTGTGGATGTGGTGTACTTGGATTTCCAGAAGGCTCCACAAGCCACTGACCACTTCTAGGCACTTACCCATTGTCTGTCGAGACAAGGAGGCCAAAGAAGAAGATGATTTGACAAAGTGCCACATCAAAGGTTACTAAGAAAAATAAGAGCTCATGGTGCAGGGGGTGACATATTAGCATGGATAAAGGACTGGTTGGCTAACAAGAAGCAGAGAGTAGGGATACATGGGTCTTTTTTGGGTTGGCAAGCTGTAACTAATGGAGTGCCACAGGGATCAGTGCTGGTCCTCTACTATTTACAAATTATATCAATGACTTGGATGAAGAGGCCGAATCTATGGTTGCTAAATTTGCTGATGACACAAAGATAGGTAGGAAAGTAAGTTGTGAAGAGGACGGAAGGAGTCTTCAAAGGAATAGTGAGTGGGCAAAAATTTGGCAAATGGAGTATAATGAGGAAAAATGTGAAATTATCCACTTTGGAAGGAAAAATGGCGAAGCAGCATATTATTTAAATTATGTTATGTTATTTAAATGGAGAGAGATTGCAGAACTCTGAGGTACAGAGGGATCTGGGTGTCCAAGTACATAGAACAGTACAGCACAGTGCAGGTCCTTCGGCCCACGATGTTGTACCAACCCTTTAACCTACTCTAAGATCAAACTACCTACATACCCTTCATTCTACTATCATCCATGTACCTATCCAAGAGTCGCTTAAATGTCCCTAATGTATCTGCTTCTACTACCACCGCTGGCAGTGCATTCCATGCACCCACCACTCTCTGTGTAAAGAACCTACCTCTGACATCTCCCCTAAACCTTCCTCTAATCACCTTAAAATTATGCCCCCTGGTGATGGCCCTTTCCGCCCTGGGAAAAAGTCTCTGGCTATCCACTCTATCTACGCCTCTCATCATCTTGTACACCTCTATCAAGTCACCTCTCATCCTTCTTCGCTCCAATGAATCACAAAAGGTTGGTATGCAGATACAGCAAGTGATCAGGAAGTCAAATGGAATGTTGTTGTTTATTTGCAAAGGGAACGGAATATAAAAGTAAGGATGTTTTGCTACGGTTGTATAAGGTATTGGTGAGACATCTTGAGTACCGTGTACAGTTTGGTCTCCTTATTTGAGAAAGGATATAAATCAGTTAGTGGCAGTGCAGAGAAGATTCATTCGACTGATACCTGGGATGGGGGGTTATTTTATGAGGAAAGGTTGGACATGTGTCTGTATCCATTGGAGTTTAGAAGAATGAGAGCTGATCTTATTGAAACATATAAGATCCTGAGGGGGCTTGACCGGGTAGATGCAGAAAGGATGTTTCCCCTTGTGGGAGAGACTAGAACTAGGGGAGACAGTTTAAAAATAAGGGGTTGCCGATTTAAGATGCAGATGAGAAATTTTTTCTCTGAGGGTTGAGAGTCTTTGGAACTCTCTTCCCCAGAGAGTGGTGGAGGCAGGGCCATGGAATATTTTTAAGGCAGAGGTAGATAAACTGTTGACTAACAAGGGAGTCAAAGGATATCGGGTAGGTGAGAAAGTAGAGTTGAAGCCACAAGCTGATCAGCCATGATCTTACTGAATGGCAGAGCAGGTACGAAGGGGCCGAGTGGCCTGCTCCTGCTCCTAATTCGTATGTTCATATGTACAGCTGGGATTTGGCAGGGCCCATTGTCTTTTCTGCATCCAGTGTGTTCAGCCGTTTCTTGATATTATGTGGAGTGAATCAAATTGGCTGAAGACTGGCATCTATGATGGTGGGGACCTCAGGAGGAGGCCAAGATGGATCGTGCACTCAGCACTTCTGGCTGAAGATGGTTGCAAATGCTTCAGCCTTGTCTTTTGCACTAATGTTCTGAGCTCCCCCATCATTGAGGATTGGGATGTTTTTGGAGCCTTCTCCTGTCAGTTATTTAATTGTCCTCCATCATTCACAACTGGATGTGGCCGGACTGCAGAGCTTTGATCTGATTGTTGGTTGTGGGATCGCCTAGCTCTCTCTATAGCATGCTGCTGCTGCTGTTTAGTATGCATTTAGTCCTGTGTTGTAGCTTTACCAGGTTGGGACCTTACTTTTAGGTATGCCTGGTGCTGCTCCAGGCATGCTCTCCTACTTTCCTCATTAAACCAGGATTGGTCCCCGGGCTTGATGGTAATGGTAGAAAGAGGGATATGTTGCGCCATGAGGTTACAGATTGTGGTTGAATATAATTCTGCTGCTGCTGCTGGTCCAATTGCTTCATGGATGCCCAGTTTTGGCCTGCTAGATCTGTTCTGAGCCTATCCCATTTAGCATGGTGGTAGTGCCACACAATATGATAGAGGTTGTCCTCAGTGTGAAGATGTGACTTTGTCTCCACAAGGACTGTGCTGTGGTCACTCCTACCAATACTGTCATGGACAGATACATCTGCAGTAGGTAAATTAGTGAGGACGAGGTCAAGTAGGTTTTTCCCTCGTGTTAGTTCTCTCACCACCTGCCGCAGACCCAGTCTAGCAGCTATGTTCTTCAGGACTCGGCCAGCTCGGTCGGTAGTGGTGCTACCGAGCCACTCTTGGTGATGGACATTGAAGTCCCCCACCCAGAGTACATCTTGTGCCCTTGCTACCCTCAGTGCTTCTTCCAAGTGGTGTTCAACATGGAGGAGCACTGATTCATCAGCTGAGGGAGGGCAGTAAGTGGTAATCAGCAGGAAGTTTCATTGCCCACGTTTGACCTGATGCTGAGACTTCATGGGGTCAATGTTGACTCCCAGGGCCACTCCCTTCCGATTGTATCCTGCTGTGCTGCCACCTCTGTTGGGTCTGGCCTGCCGGTGGGATAGGGCATACCCAGGGATGATGGAGGAGTCTGGGACATTGACTGTAAGGTATGATTCTGTGTGTATGACTATGTCAGGCTGTTGCTTGACTAGTCAACAGTTCTTCCAATTTTGACACAAGTCCCCAAATGTTAGTAAGGAGCAGGGTTGACTGGACAGGGTGTACTGCTGTCGTTTCTGGTGCCTAGGTCGATGCCGAGTGGTCTCTCCAGTTTTCTTCTGCGAGCAGTTTTCTGTAGCAGTTTGATACAACTCAGTGGCTTGCTAGGGCATTTCAGAGTCAACCACATTGCTGTGGGTCTGGAGTCACATGTAGGCCAGACCGGGTAAGGACGGTCTAAAGGACATTAGTGAACCAGATGGGTTTTTACGACAATCTGGTACTTTCATGGTCACCATTACTGAGATTAGCTTTTTATTCCAGATACATTAATTAATTGAAATTAAATTT
This sequence comes from Heterodontus francisci, assembly GCF_036365525.1. Taxonomy (NCBI): domain Eukaryota; kingdom Metazoa; phylum Chordata; class Chondrichthyes; order Heterodontiformes; family Heterodontidae; genus Heterodontus; species Heterodontus francisci. Next base: position 55,641,351 of record NC_090376.1, on the reverse strand, counting down.
CACCAGCTGTCGTGGAATTTGAACTTGTGTCTCTGGAGCATTAGTCCAGGCCTCTGGATCACTAAGTAAATAACATTACCACTACGCTGTCATTCCCCTCATAATGTGGTATTTTCCGCCTTCTAAATGTAATTTTTTGATCCCATTGTGTGTTGACGTGCCGCAGCATGGATAATGAGTTGACTGAGCGACAGGAAGTAGAGAGTACTGGTTAAGTTTAGTTTAGAGATACAGCACTGAAACAGGCCCTTCAGCCCACCGAGTCTGTGCCGACCATCAACCACCCATTTATACTAATCCTACACTAATCCCATATTCCTATCACATCCCCACCTGTCCCTATATATTTCCCTACCACCTACCTATACTAGGGGCAATTTATAATGGCCAATTAACCTATCAACCTGCAAGTCTTTGGCATGTGGGAGGAAACCGGAGCACCCGGAGGAAACCCACGCAGATACAGGGAGAACTTGCAAACTCCGCACAGGCAGTACCCAGAATCGAACCCGGGTCCCTGGAGCTGTGAGGCTGCGGTGCTAACCACTGCGCCACTGTGCCGCAGGGTTGTTTTTCTGACTGGAGGAAGGTATACAGTGGGGCTGCAGAAGGAACATTGCTAGGACCACTGCTTTTCTGATGTATATTAATGACCTAGACTTGGGTACAAGGTACAATTCCAAAATTTGCAAATGGCCACAAAATGTGGAAGTATTGTCAGCTGGAAGGACAGTGATGGACTTCAAGAGGACATAGACGGTTTGAATAGGATATTGTCAGATTTTCTTTCGCTTAATTTTTTAACTTTTCCCCTATACAATTCTTGCTTAATGTTTGCTTTCAACAAAATATCCAGCATGAGATAGTGGATGCTGAATGTGGAACAAGTAGCCTGCTGCTTAAGCAGAGACAAAGATGTTCAATGAAACTAGATTAGGCAAAAGTAGCAATAGCATTTACAGCTAAAGAGGTGACATCTGCGTGTGGCTTTAGTGAATTCACTGTGAAAAGTTGCAGTTGGGTTTGGAGAGGTTGTGAATATTTTTGATCGCTTCAGTAGTAATTGGGGACGATGGATTTATTGGCTTCACAGGAGGAGAAGTAACATCTTGGGATGCCTAGAAATGAAGTTAACAAAGATATGTTTCCAGTGTTGAAATACTCCCCAATGTGTTAGCTTCCATCTTCTTCTCAATTATGTGCTGGATCTTACTGGAGCAGAGCATCTTGCAGTGTGTGCTGTCATTTAGACTTTTTTCTGCATTTTTCTGCTCAAAAGGTTTTGCAACATAACTTGTAGATAAGTTCAAGTTGAAAATAGCATGGTGAGAGCAACGGAGCATCTGGGAAACTACAGGCTAGTTATCTTAACATCTGTCATAGGGAATTTTTTTTCTTATTCTTTCATGGGATGTGGGCGGTGCAGGTACGATCAGCATTTGTTGCCCATCCCTAATTGCCCTTGACAATTGAGTGGCGTGCTAGGCCATTTCAGAGGGCAGTTAAGAGTCACCCACATTGCTGTGGGTCTGGAGTCACATGTAGACCAGACCATGTAAGAACTGCAGATTTCCTTCCCTAAAGGACATTAGTAACCCAGTTGGGTTTTTACGACAATCGATGATAGTTTCATAGCACTATTACTGAGACTAGCTTTCAGTTCCAGATTTCTTATTAATTAATTGTATTTATTAATTAATTGAATTTAAATTCCACCAACAACCGTGGTGGGGTTCGGACCAGTGATCCCAGTGAAAGGTGGCTTCTATGGAGCATAAACTCCGTAATGAACCTGTTGGGCCGAATGTCCTGTTTCTGTGCTCTAAGTACCAAGTATTATGTAGTGTAACAGGATGATTTAATGTTGCCAGAATATCCATTTTGCGCCATAAATTATTTTATTAACTGCCAATGAATCCTGATTGCATGTGCATTTGCTCCAGAAAGTATAATAAATCTGTGTTTTTATGAATGCATTAGTACAATAATTTATGCGAGACTAAATGAATTGAAAGAAATATTTCATGGTCAGTCTGCCTGTAACAAGCCGAAGGCAGGAATGAATTAGCAGCTTAATTAAGTTTCTTCATAGGGGTGGCAATAGCTGAGTCTTGATATTGGTTACTTTCTTCGTGGCACTCACAGATTACCTTCCTTTTAGTATGCTAAAATTCACCTTTCAAATTAAATTATTGATTCACATTGTAATAATAGGTAATTTATTGCCATGCTTAAAGTCTGTTATTGATTTTCTTTTTTCATCTATCTTATATGCAGCAAACCAGCTGAAGGGAAATTCAAAAGGAAGAGAAATGACAGCCACAGTAGCCATGACGAATGTGAAGAGATGATCACAACTCAGAAGGGGAAGAGGAGAATGAAGTCTGAAATTGACTCTGATGAGCACAGGCCACTGGACACAGGTCTCTCTCTGGCTGAAGATGAAGAGCTGGTGCTTCATCTGTTGAACAGCAGAAACTAATTGCAATCCCTAGGCAGTTTTCTGGGTCAGTCCTTTTACTGTGCTGGCCACGTTCATGCTAGTGCAATCAAACCAGAGCAGGTGGGCCCTGTCTGACAGTGATGAATGCTTTCTGAACAGGTTGCTGCAGAATCTGTAGATGACTGCCAAGACACTGTTTACTTCACAGCAGCAATGTAAAACCTTACAATCCTTCAGTAGACGAGGGAACTTGGGTTTTCTGCATTGCTTTTCTTGTTAAAATGTCCAATTTATATAACTGACAGTCTGCTGTAAGTGTTTTCATTCCAAGCAACCTATAAATGGTTTCATACATGAAGAGTATCTGAGAATAAGTCAGCGATCAGTGTGTTACCATAGATTCCTGGGCGCACTGCACACATTGTGCATGATTGAAGCATCCAATCAGTTTCTGTACAATAAAGTAACATGTACACACAGATGTTAGCCAGCAGCTGGAAACTGAAATTAAATCGTTACTATTGGACAAGTGCTAGTCCGCTGACTTAAATTAAGACATTCACTTATTAACTTACAGTAATTCGTTTTCTATACTATTTGTTGGGAGTGAAAATATGTAAGAAATAAAAGGTTTTATCTGTGCAATTGAGTGCAATGTACTCCAATTTATTTAATTTGCTCCATTCACACAATGCTCTGATCATGTATCTACTTGTTATAATGAATCTTGTATCTGTTTATTTCACTTCCTGTTCTCTTTCCCTGAAAATGAAGTGAAATTAACACTTGTTTCTGTAAGTCAACTTTTAGCAATATGATTTCATACTTTCCTAGGATTTCCATATAATAATCTTGTCAGCTAATTGGTTTTATAAAGGTGCACGGGCAGCAGATTAACACATTAACAGCTACTCTCATTCCTATGTGCAGAACCACTGATATTTTTGTATGATGGCAAAATACTTCTGAGATTTTACAACTATAACAACATTTCTCCCTATCTACAGAGGGTAAGGTGGAAGAAAAAACTGTGGATGCTGAGCAGGAGGGAAAAGTGTGCTAACAGACTGAACATGGTTGAAGAGAAGGGATTTCAGGAGGCTTTTGAAAATAGGGAAAAATCATGCACAAGATGGAATGATTAATGGAGGCAGTGCCACAGACAAAGCCATAGTGGTTGGGAAGGCAGCCATTGATGGAGGGGCAGAGGTGGGAAACAAGAATAACAGCAGTTGAGTATGAGCATGCATGGGTGAGGCTGGGTGGGCAAGGCATGGGGAGAGGTTTGAAAACTAGGGTGAGAGTCTCAGTCAGTTTTCAGGAATGAAGATCCAGGGGAGCTTGGCAAAGAGAGAGATGGCAGTTTGGGATTTTGTGCAGTTGGGTTCGTGGGCAACAGACTCTTCAAAGAAGAGTCATATCCGACTTGAAACATTAACTCTGTTTATCTCTCCGCAGATGCTGCCAGACCTAAGTATTTCCAGCACTTTCTGTTTTTGTTTCCAAATTCCAGCATCTGCAGTATTTTGCTTTTAAAATAATCCCATATTGCTATCCTTTCTGTGTATCTGTTTTCAAACACTTTTTCAGTTCCCTTTTATATGATGTCAGTTTCTGCCTCCATACTCACATGTGGTAAAACATTCCCTATTTAAAACCCATTGTTTGGGGTGGGGGAAGGGGAGAAAAATGGTTGAGTCTATGTCTCCTTGTTACCAATTCACCAAGTAGTCTGAATAAGATATCATTTCTGGAGAGCGGAGGTTGGCTCAGATACCAAGTCAGGCCTTTTATGATAAAGTTGTTTGGGATTTCAGCAGCGAGGGAAGAACTAGTATTTCAAGCATTGTTGTGGAGGTGCAAGATACAGTCTTGCTAATGGAACTAATGTGGGAAGGAAGCACAATTTGGATTTGAAGACTGCACATTTTGAAAATTCATATACACAACATGCACTGCATTTTCCTTAGTGTTAACACTGTTATTTTCTCAAAGATCTCTAATAAATTTGTCAGATTTTTAACAAATCCAATGAAGCTGTTCTTAATTAATTATATCTTTCTAGGTGAGTATGCATTTTTTCATATATTACAGCATGTTAGGCTAACTGGTCTATAGTTCCTTGTTATATTCCTTTCTCCCTTTTTTAACAGGTGTGTTACATTAGTACTCCATTGGCATAACTTCCATTTCCCAGGAACTCCTTCTTGTACAAATAACTTGCCAGTACCAGAATGATACCTGGACACTAAGGTTTAAATAACTAGGAGAGATTACACAAACTAGGGTTATGTTCCCTGGAATTTATAAGATTAAGGGGTGATTTGATTGAAGTTTTCAAGATATTAATGAGAATGCATAAGGAAGATAGAAACCATTTCCATTGTTTGGGAAGTCTAAGACTAGGGGGCATAGTCGTAAAAGAAGAGCCAGACCTTTCAGGAATGAAATTAGGAAATTTCTACACACATAGTCTAAGGATACGGTGTAAACCTTTGAGGACTGAGATGAGGACTGAAATATCTTCACCCAGAGAGTGGTGAACCACAGAAAGCAGTTGAGGCCAAAACATTGTATGTTTTCAAGAAGGAGTTAGATATAGCTCTTGCATTTAAAGGGATCAAAGGATATGGGGTGAAAGTGGGAACAGGTTAGTGAGTTGGATGATCAGCCATGATCATAATGAATGGCGGAGCAGGCTCGAAGGGCCGAATGGCCTACTCCTGCTCCTATTTTCTATGTTTCTAATCATCATCTGTTTGAATGTCTTCGATTGTTAGTACATTGTCTGATTTACCTGCAAAGTTAAAGCCCATGGAATAAAAGGGACAGTGGCAGCATGGATACGACATTGGCTGAGTGACAGAAAACAGAGAGTAGCGGTGAACAGTTGTTTTTCAGACTGGAAGAAGGTACACATTGGGGTTCCACAGGGATCGGTATGAGGACTGCTGCTTTTCTTGATCTATATTAATGAGCTAGACTTGGGTGTGCAGGGCACCTTGCACCTCCACAACAAGGCAAAGATAAGGGACTAAAATTATGTGGATAGATTGAAGAAGCTGGGGCTGTTTTTCCTTAGAAGGGAGTAGATTGAGAGGAGATTTGGTAGATTTGTTTGAAATGGGTCTGGACAGAATAGATAGGGAGTAACTGTTCCCATTGGCAGTAGGATCAAGAACCAGAGGACACCAATTTAAGGTAACTGGCAAAAGAACCAATGGCAACATGAAAAAAAGATGTTATTCAGCAAGCTTTTAGCACCTGGAATGCTCTGCGCGAGAGTGTGGTGGCAGCAGATTCAATTGTGGCTTTCAAAAGGGAATTGGATAATTATCTGAAGAGAAAAAATTTGCAGGGCTGTGGGAATAGCTGAGTTGCTCTTGCAGAGAGCTGGCACGTACATGACAGGCTCAATGGCCTCCTGTGCTGCAATTTGTGATTCTATCTATATTAATCGTCTAATATATATGTCTATCATATTCTGACAAGTCTGAAAAATCACTTTGATTTCTGAACATTTTCAATTTTATTTGCTAATCAAAGCTATCCGCGGTACAAAATACACTGCAACTTTGATTCACTTCGACCCAAGCAAAATGCCCTGTTCTTGCATGCAAGCACCTTAGATGTTGTACAGCAATGAAGAACACCTGTAGTATTGTCACCTAAAATTAGGTTTTAGTATATTTATGTTTCTGCTGTATTTTTAACCTTCTAAATTGCTGTGGTTACCAGCACAGGTTCTCATGAGTATGACTACGCGATTCCTTTCCATCTTAGCAAGCTATAATTCTGCATTTTCAGCAGGAAAATCTAACTGCTCTTAGGATGAAATCCAATGAAACAGCCAAGGAATTACAGAAAGATTTAGACGGATTTTTCAAGTGGGTAGAAACGTGCTGATTGAATTCTATGTAAATGGTGCAAGATGTTACACACTGAGATTTTAAAAAATTGTTAGTGAATGATGTGGAACAAACTAGGAGAGAGCCTGAAAGAGATCTGGGATGATTGTAGATTCAACACTAACCATATCCTGGCCTGGCCAATATTTATCGCTCAACCAGAATCACCATTGAAACAGATTATCATGTATTACATTATCGAGTGTGGGAGCTCACTGCGTACAAATTGGCTACTGTGTTTCCTACAGTACAATGATGCCTACAGTTCAAAAGTACTTAATTGGCTGCAAAGCGCTTGGGGACTTCCTGAGGTTGTGAAAGGTACTTATATAAATGCAAATTCTTTCCTATCCAGTCATTGCGGAGCAGTCATGCATAAAGCAAACTACTGTGTTTATTGCTAGTTCAGTAAAATATAAGTCTGCGGTCATGTTGAAGCAGTGCAGTGCTCTGGCCAGGCTGCATCTTGGTACTGTCAGTTGTACAAGAAGGAACATCCCTGGAAGTGGTGCAGAGTAGGGGCAAGCCTTTGTTCTGTTGTATCAGAGGATTAAGTTCATTGCATCATAAAGTTAGGAGGAAAGGTGAGATAAACTCAGACATCAAACTTACAACAACAATTTATAAAGCACCTTTAACGTAATAGAGTCCCAAGCCACTTCATAGGAGCATTATGAAACAAAATATGACATTGAGCAATATAAGGAGATATTCGGTCAGATGACCAAAATCTTGGTCAATGAGGTAGGTTTTAAGGAGCATCTTAAGGGAGAAAAGCAAGTTGGAGAGGTGTAGTGAGGGTATTCCAGAGCTTAGGGCTTAGACAACTGAAGGCGTGACCACCAAAGCTGCAGTGATTTAAAATCAGGGATGCTCGAGGCCAGAATTAGAGGAGTGCAGATATTTGAGGGTTGTGGGGCTGAGGAGATTACAGAGATAGGGAGGGATGAGGTCATGGAGGGATTTGAAAACAAGGATGAGAATTTTTAAATTGGGGCGGCGCAGTGGCTAGCACCGCAGCCTCACAGCTCCAGCAACCCGGTTTCGATTCTGGGTACTGCCTGTGTGGAGTTTGCAAGTTCTCCCTGTGACTGCATGGGTTTCCGCTGGGTGCTCTGGTTTCCTCCCACAACCAAAGACTTACAGGTTGATCGGTAAATTGGCCATTGTAAATTGCCCCTAGTGTAGGTAGGTGGTAGGAGAATTGTGGGGATGTGGTAGGGGATATGGGATTAATGTAGGATTAGTATAAAATGGGTGGTCGATGGTCAGCACAGACTCGGTGGGCCGAAGGGCCTGTTTCAGTGCTGTATAAATTTTTAAAAATCAAGACGTTGCTTGGCCGGGAGCCAATTAGGTCAGTGAGCACAGGGATGATAAGGAAACGGGATTTGGTGTGAGTTGCATGGACAGCAGAGTTTGGATGATCTCAAGTTTATGGAGGGTGGAATGGGAGACCAACCAGGAGTGCATTGGAATAGTCAAGTGTGGAGGTAGTGATGAGCTGAGATGGGTGATGTTACGAAGGTTGAAATAGGCAGCCTTAGTAATGGCATGAATATGAGGTTGGAAGCTCTTCTCGGGGTCAAATGTAACACCAAGGTTGCGAACAGACTGGCTTAATCTCCGATTTACCAGGGAGAGGGATAAAGTCAGTAGCTATAGAACAGAGTTTGGCAAGGGGATCGAAAACAATGGCTTCAGTCTTCCTAATATTTAATTGGAGGAATTTTCTGCTTAACCAGAGCTGGATATCGGATAAGCAGTCTGATAGTTTAGCAACAGTGGAAGAGTCAAGAGAGGTGGTGGTGAGGTAGAACTGGGTGTTGTCAGCATACATGTGAAAACTAACACTCTTGCTTTCAGACGCTGTCAGCAAGGGGCAGTGTGTAGATGAGAAATAGGAGGGGCCAAGGATAGATCCTTGCACGACACCAGAGGTAACAGTACCGGAGCAAGAAGCGAAGCCGCTGCCAGTAATACTCTGGCTACAATTAGATAAGAGTGGAACTAGCCAAGAGCAGTCCAGCCTACCTTTATACTGGAGAGGCATTGGAGGAGGATGGTGTGGTCAACTGTGTTAAAGGTCTAGATGAAGGTGTGGTTGAGCAAATCAGTGGCAGAAATGCTGTTGCGAACAGAGGGCCAGAGGCTAGATAGTTAGGATTTTGAAAGTGCAGTTGGGGGGTAGTTTTTTTCCAGAAAGAGGTAGGTTTGGCATGGAAGGGCATGTGGGTAGTGAGTGATATAAGGGGCTTAGTGAGACCATATGAGATGGCAAGGTCAAGGGGGTGGCCGTGAATATGGGTTGGGGAGTTTACATGGAGGGAGAGATTTTGGGAGGATAAGAGGGCAGTGAACTTGGAGCAGAGAGCACATGATGAATTGAGATGGAGTTGAAATCACCAAGGATGAGAAGTCATTTGGGACAGAGGCTGAGGGAGGAAAGCAGTGAAGATAACGCAGTGAGAAAATTTTTATCGTATTTGGGAGGGCAGTAGAGAATGATGATTTTGAATGAGAGGTGAGAAGGGTGGAAGAAGGTGAAATGCTCAAAGGAAGAGAAAATGCCAGAGGGGTAGGGTGTCAGACCAAGGTGTGACCTGATGATAAGCACCACGCTGCCATCATGATGGTTCTTGCATGGCAAGTGGTGGAAGATGTAGCCAGACGGAAAAGGGCTTAAAAGGAAGCACATGAGATGTGACCATATAGAGACATATAAGTGTGCATTAACAACATCAAGTTTGAGATTAGGATCAAGAGTGAGACAATTAGTTTAGTCTTTGTCCTAATAGATTGGAAATGAGTGTGGAACTAAAGAAGGTAAGTTGTCGCGACCAAGGGTTGCAAACTGGCACTTTATAAGGCCCAGGACTATGTGTTGAGGGACACACTAAAGTTTTGGGCAGCTGCCACAAAGGTTCAATGGGAAAGATCACTGTGTAAGGTGCTTCCACCATAGTATACTGAGGGGCTGGATGCACCAAAGTATGTTTGACATGGAATGTAAATGTACTTTGTAACTATTACCAGTAAAGGCAAGTATAGTGAGGCATCTCTTATACTGTATTGAAAGAAACTGATCTGTATGGCACTTTACATAAGTTCAAATATGACATGATAAAGTATTTTCACAAATTTTATGAATAAAGTATATTTTTGAAAAAAAATACACGAGTTCAATAGAAGAGGGGTTAGTGCCAGAGGACTGGTGGACGGCTAATGTTCCTATATACAAAAAGGAAGATTTAACAAAACCAGGGAATTATAAACCAGTCCGCTTAATGTTAGTGATGGGAAAGATACCGGAATCTATACTAAAAGAAGTGAAGGACCATCTAGAGCAGGGGTCTGCAACCTGCGGCTCCCAACCATTTCCTGTTGCATCACAGCGACATGAAAAAAGCCTAACAAACTTGTCAAGGAAAGCAAGAGCCTTGTTTTCATCGTGAGCATAAAAAGCTAATCGTTATGCTGCACTTTACGGTTTCAAATTTTTTTTTTAACGAAAACATCGTGCTCTAAAGAAACCCATTTGAGTGGTATAGCTATGCCATGGTTATAGATAAAGCCTTTGGTTCAAGGAACAGGATTTATGGTTGCGACCATTATTGTTTCTAATATAGCTGCGATGATAAATTATTCTGAATGTGCTATTATAAGTTTTTTTTATTATGAGAATCAATAGCTGAAAAAATTGTCTTAATTCTATGCATCTTAAGTTACAGTTTTTTTTTTAAGATGACTTCATTGAAATATATAGTAAAAAATAAAATCAAAAAACATGATTATTGAAAGTTAGGTCTTTTGATTTTTTTCTATTGATACGTAAACTCAATACATGTATTTTATTTATTATATATGCAAATTATGTATTTCCCAAGTATTTGGCTTAGAATGCTGAAATTTCATTTTGCGGTTCCCAATCAATTTTATTTCTGGCTTTTTTTATAAAAAAGGCTCTTCAGGTAAAAAGGTCGCTGAAATCCAATCTAGAGACTGAAAATATAATTTTAAAATGTCAGCATGGATTCCAAAAGGCTAAGTCATGCTTAACTCACCTGATAGAACTCCTTGAAGAGGTAATGGAAATAGTAGATAAGGGTAATGTACTAGATGTTATATACTCAGATTTTCAAAAGTACACAACAAATATACAGTCCTCTAAGACACAAAAACGCAACAGGAAAGATGAATCAACTGTGGCTAACAAAAGTTAAAGATTGCATTAGATCAAAGGAAGTGACTTATAAGGTTGCCAGAAAAAATGATAAGCCTGACGATTGGGTGTAATTTAGAATCCAGCAAAGGATGACTAAGAAACTGATGAAGGGAAAAGAGACTATGAATGCAAGCAAGCGAGAAACATAAAGATGGACTGTAAAAACTTCTTTAGGTATGTGAAAAGGAAAAGATTAGCCAGGACAAATGTGGGTCCATTACAGGCAGAGACAGGAGAATTTATATTGGAGAATAGGGAAATGTTGGAGAAACTAAACAATTACTTTGTATCTGTCTTCACGGAGGAATATACAGAAAATCTCCCAGAAATACTAGGGAACCAAGGGACTTGTGAAAATGAGGAACTGAAAGAAATTAGTATTAATAAAGAGGTAGTATTTGAAAAGATAACTGGATTGGAGGGTGATATATCCCCTGGACCAGATGAGCAACATCCCAGAGTGTTGAAGGATGTGGCTACAGAGACAGTGGATGAATTGGTGGTTATCTTTCAAAATTCTATAGATTCTGGAAAGGTTCCTGCAGACTGGAAAGTAGCAAATGTAACCCTACTATTTAAGAAAGGAGGGAGAGAGAAAAAAAGGGAACTACAGACCTATTACTTTGATGTCAGTAGTAGGGAAAATGTTATAATCTATTATAAAGGATGTGATAACTAGATACTTAGAAAATAATGATATGATTGGGCAGAGTCAACATGGATTTATGAAATGGAAATCATGTTTGACAAACCTGTTGGAGTTTTTTGGGGATGTTACTTGTAGCATAGATAAAAGAAAACCAGTGGATGTGATGTATTTGTATTTTCAGAAGGCTTATGATAAGGTCCCACACAAGAGGTCAGTGAACAGAATTAGAGCCATGGGATTGGGGGTAATATACTGGTATGGATTGAGAATTGGTTAACAGACAGAAAATAGAGAGTAGGAATAAATAGATCATTCTCAGGGTGGCAGGCTGTTACTAGTGGAGTACTGCAAGGATCAGTGCTTGAGCCAATCTATGTAAGTATTTTGGATGTGGGAACCAAATGTAATATTTCCAAATTTGCTGGTGACACTAAACTAGGTGGGGATCTAAGTAGTGAAGAGGATGCAAGGAGGCTTCAAGGGGACTTGGACAGGCTAAGTGAATGGACAAGAACATGGCAGATGGAATATAATGTGAATAAGTGTGAGGTAATCCACTTGAGTAGAAAAAACAGAAAGACCGAGTATTTCTTAGATGATGAGAGGTTGGGAAGTGTTGATGTCCAAAAAGACCTAGGTGTCCTTGTTCATGCGTCACTAAAAGCTAGTATGCAGGTGCAGCAAGCAGTTAGGAAGGCAAATAGTATGTTGGCTTTCATTGCAAGGGGATTTGAGTACAGGAGTAAAGAAGTCTTGCTGCAATTGTATAGAGCCTTGGTGAGACCACACCTGGAGTATTGTATACAGTTTTGGTCTCCTCACCTAAGGAAGGATATACTTGCATAAAGGGAGTGCAATGGAGGTTCACCAGTTTAATTTCTGGGACGGCAAGATTGTCTTATGAGGGGAAATCGAGGAAACTGGGCCTGTATGCGCTACAGTTTTGAAAAATAAGAGGTGATCTCATTGAAACTTACAAAATTCTTACAGGGCGTGACTGGGTGGAGGTAGATAGGGTGTTTCCACTGGCTGGTGAGTCTGGAATCATGGGACATTGTCTCAGAATAAGGGGGAGACCATTTACAACTGAGATGAGGAGGAATTTCTTCACAGGATGGTGAATCATTGGAATTCTCTACCCGAGAAGGCTGTGGAAGCTCAATTATTGAGCATGTTCAAGACAGAAATCAATAGATATCTAGATACTAATGACATCAAGGGATATGGGGATGGGGTGGGAAAGTGGCATTGAGGTAGATGATCAGCCATGATTTAATTGAATAGCGGAGCAGGCTCAATGGGCTGCTATGTTTCAATAGGCCTTTGATAAATAACCACATGATAGACTGAAGACAAAGGTTAGGGCATGTGGAGTCAGGGGACAAATAGCTGATTGGATAGCAAAGTAGCTTAAGAAATGCCAAAAGCAGGGAGGAGTAGTTATTCAGATTGGAGGAAGGTAGAAAGTGGTGTTCCACAAGGTTCAATGCTGGGACCACTGTTCATAATTTGCTTTAATGATTTGGACTTAGGAACAAGTAACTCTGTATCATAAGTTACAGATGATACCAAACTGGGGTTGGTGTGGGGGGTGGGGGATATAACTAACACTGAGGAAGACTTAACATAAAACAAGGAGACACTAGATAACTTGCAGACTGGGCAGTTAAGTGGCAAATGAAGATTTACACAGATAAATGTGAGGTAATGCACTTTGTTCAGAAAAACAGAAATATCACCCATGCCTTAGAAAATAAGAATGGGGCAGGGGAACAAAGGGATCTAGAGATGCATTAAAAGCTGTATCGCAGGTCAGCAAATAATTAAAAATGCGAACAAAGCACTGGAATTTATGGGGTACAGAATTCAAAATGTATTCAAGTTATGTTAAACTTATATAGGACACTAGTTATACCACACAGAGTACTGCACACAGCCTGTATCCATGCTATAGAAAGGACATATAAGCACTGGAGAAAGAGCAAAGAAGATTTACGAGGATGGTATCAGAACTGAGAGATTCTAGCTTTCAGGAAAGATTGAACAAGTTGGATTTACTTTTTCTTTAGAAAAGAGAAGACTCAGAGGTGACCTGATAGAAGCCTTTAAAATCATGAATGGGTTGGACAGGGTAGTTGTGGAGAGAATGGTAGAATCATAGAGTCACTACGACACAGAAGGTGGGTGGCCATTCAGCCTATCAAGTCCATGCGGGTTCTTTGTAGAACAATCCAGTCAGTTCCATTCCCCCACACTTATGGGAAAATCCAAAACTAGGGGCCAAGTATGCAAGATAGTTACTAATAAATCCAAAAGGGAAATAAAGAGAAATGCCTTTACTCAGCAATGGTCAAATTGTGGAACTAGCTACCACAGGAAGTGGTTTAGGCAATTAGCATGGAAGGAAACTACATGAGTAGATGAGAGAAAAGGGAATAGAAAGATTTGCTGAAAGGCTGAGATGAGGAAGATAGAATACGTGGAGGCTTGTGTGGAGTATAAACTCCAGCACAGACTATTTGGATCGTTATATTCTATCTCCACCCAGTCACGCCCTGTAAGAATTTTGTAAGTTTCAATAAGATTACCTCTTATTTTTCAAAGCTCTAGAGAAGACAGGCCCAGTTTCCTCAATTTCCCCTCATAAGACAATCTTGCTGTCCCAGAAATTAAACTGGTGAACCTCTGTTGCACTCCCTTTATGGCATATTCTATGTAGCTACTGGTCTGAGTCTGGTCATTGCAATTTGGCAGAACCCTGTTTAAATTGTTTGGCTGCTGTCTGGAATTTTAACAGTCCCATTTAGGAGAGAGCTCGGCACGTGCACGTGGTAGCATTCTCCCACAATGTTACAAGTTTAACTGCTTCAGTCAGTTTTGAGATTGAACTGGATTTACATTCTCATGTAGTGTCAAACTGAAGTGGTGGGAGACTAATGCCAGTAGGGTGTGTCACTTTGCTTCATTTCAGAGACAGCTGAAGCCCCAGATCCATTGCCATTTCAGCATCAGTGTGAAGTGAAAATTGCTAAACTAGCAATGTAGATGTATCCTTAGATACTAAGTGAATTTTTAAAAATAGTGTACTCTGGAGCAATCCATCAAATTAAACCATGACTGCAGGACAAGAGCAGATAGTAATAACTGGCAAAGGCAAGCTCAGGAATGAATCAGGAAGTACTTCACGCAATAACTGATGACACCTCGAACTGGATCGGGTAATAGAGGCAAAAGCTCTGCATTCATTCAAGCGGCAGTTAGATATTTCGATTGAAGAAAGGGGAACCATAGGATCTAAGGAAAGGTGAGTTAGATGAGCCGAGTTGCCTTCCTCATCTGTACCAATTTTTCTAGAATTCTGAAATTGGGTTGAAACTGCCCAAAAAAGAGATCTCCCATTTTATCAGTCTAAAGCAATGTTCCCTCCAACATGCACGGATGTGCAGCAACTCAGAAAGTACGGTATAGGCTGCTCACAAGTTGTCTCATTGGAGATAATGACCAGGAACTTGTTCTCCTCCCGTCATTGGGTTCTGTGGGTCGGGGGGGCCGGAAGATCGAAGTGGCAGCGGCCCACCACAGAGTCTGACACTGGGAATCCCAGGCCCGATCTTCCCGGAAGCGGGGAAGCACCGTGGCGGCACCTCCACCGCTCCGCAGCGGGACCATGCTTTAAATATTGAAATTACCTGTTTGCATACATTTTCATGGAATTCACCACAATCCTACCAACCGTTTTCAATCGTCAGCTCGACGTGCGGCACTCGTGCCTTCATGTTCTTGTCCTTGAAAAGCTGGCACCACTTAGATGAGAGTCCTCGGTGCCTGCAAAGGGTGGTGGGTAATACCCTGCTCTTATTCGTTTTTGCAGCGAACTCAGACATTTGCATTAAATGTAAGTAGCCAGAAATGGAGGGTGGGGAGGTTTGGAACTCTACATCCATTAATCATGTATCAGCAAGGGGGGTGGAAGAGGTGAACTCTGCAAGTGGATAAACTACTTGGGGGAGGCAACTGGGAAACTGTACAGGTTGCTGTTGTTGGTGGTTGCCTTGAATGCAATGATTGCCTTGCACTTATTTAAAGTTTGTTCGCGTGACTTCATCCATACAGCTCGTGCTGGAACATTGCTGAAGCAGGAATTAACACAAATCTCTGCCCAGATAGGTGAAATTGACTCTGTGAAGGAACCCACAGTTACAAGGAGCATAGAGATGGGTATGATCCACCCGGTCTTCCTGAATCTCCTTGCCATCATGAGGCATCTCCGCCGGAGGCAGGCCCAAGAGGCTGGTGCGGCCCATGAGGAACCTCCTAGATGCGAGCAGCAGCAGCAATCGCCACCAAGGGACGGAGTTGTCTACACCTGCCAGTGAGTCTATAGGCCTCACATGACATGCATCCAGATGTCTAAGCGCTAGTGTCAGAGATGACTGCAGATGACCAGAGAGCCCATCACACAGCTATGCGCACTAATGAATAATGAGCTGCAACCAATGGGCTTTGATGGTTACCCTATACTGGTGGCTCTCAAAGTTACTGTGGCCCTAAACTTCTACGCCTCTGGATCATTCCTAGGATCCACTGGTGACATGTGTGAGTCTCTCAATCCACAGTGCACTACTGCACAAAGGAGGGCACTGATGCTTTGTACAGAAGGGCTTGAACTATGTTCGCTTCAGGTTAGACCCTGAAAGGCAGACCAAGAGGGCTGTGGGATTTGGGGCCATTGCGGGATTCCCACAAGTGCAAAGAGTCATCGACTGCACTCGTGATAATCAAGGCTCCCATGGAACAACCAGCCGCATACATAAACAGAAAGGGCGTTCATTCCATCAATGCCCAATTCTTGTGCAACCACGGAAAGCGCTTTCTGCAAGTGTGTGCCCGCTTCCAGGCAACTGCCATGACTCATTCATACTGTGGCAGTCCCAGGTGCCACTGCTGTTCACTCCACCCTCTCACCTTCAGGGATAGATTCTTGGGGGTAAGGGCTACCCCTTAATGACATAGCTTATGACACCAGTGAGGAACTCTAGCAGCGATGCAGAAGAGCATTACAACACCTGCCATGCTCCACCTGAGCTGCCATTGAGCAGGCCATCGGCCTGCTCAAAGATGCACTTCCGTTGCCTTGATAGATTGGGTGGAGCCCTACAGTACGCACCAGACAGGGTTGGGCACATCATTGTAAGTGCTGTGTTCTGCACAACATTGCAGTCCAGAGTGGGGAGGCCTTGCAGGATGAAGAGGTACAGTAGCAGGACACATCCTCTGCTGATGAGGACACAGAGGGCAATCAAGAACAGCCACTCATGGGAGAGCAGAAAGCCGTGATGGAGGCCTGACATGGTGAGCAACTAGCAAGGGAGGCAAGGCACTGAGCACTTCCACAATCCCTGAAGTACCACACATGTTTCTCATTGCACAAAGCACCATCATGCATCTTGTCTGAATTCTTCTGCCTCTGTAATATCCATCTGTCCAGCATGACTGGCAGCAGCCAACTGAACCATTGCCCATGTGACTTCATCCTTACAGTGTCACATTGTGCATATTGGCATGGCAATGATGCTACTGCTTACATTGGCAGTATTGACAGGCTTATAATGTAATGGAAAGACACATAATCAATCCATGGTGGCATGCATTATTTGGACAATAAAAGCTGATGACTGGCAGGACAACTCATTTAATTAAAGTATAATTGACATATTCGTCTCACCCGTGAATACCAATATGTGTCAAGGTGCCTTTTAATACGTTTGCGGATGCTCCTTCGTGGTGTTACCTCTGCACTGGCAGCTGGACTGAAGGTAGGTTGCTGATCAGGCTGCTCCTTGGCCTGGGATGACTTCGGCAATCATCCTCTGCAAGCCTGAAGCCTGGAGGGCCCCAGCTGCCTGAGGGCCTCCTGCGCCAGTGCAGAGCTTGCTTCATGGAGGGGCTGAGGAGCTGGTGTTCACACTCGGATCGCCCTGAGAGGAGACCCCAGATGTGGAGCACAGCCTCTCCTCCTCCCTCTCAAGGCTAATTAGAGCCTCCCTGCCCTCCGGAGAAGGACAAGGAGCAAGAAAACTCTCCATGCTCCTGGTCCTTTTCTTGCCCAGCTACTGCTGGATTGCAGTTATGCCCAAGGCAATAGTTTGCACGTCATGGCACATATGTAGAATGTGGATCTCCATGAGGGTTGCCAACCTCTCAGTGGAGAAAGCCATGTGTCACATGCCTGATATATGGCAGAACTCATGGCACGGATGGACTCCTCCACCGTCCGCTCAAGTCTGCGCATGGGTCTCTGGCATCTCAGCCAGATGTTGCCTTACTTCTCCCTGCAACTCCAGCATGCCCTGTGCTGCCGACATCAGAGACTCATTGTCAGCCTGGGGCTCAGCATGAGCCTGGACACCCACAGCCCTCCGACTGTCAGAGGCCTTGGCTGTCTCAGCCTCAGCCAGCTGCTCAGGTGCATGTGTTGTGCTCTCACCAGCGTGTGAGCCTGATTCTAATGCCGATCGGATGCCCACTGAGGTGAGAGTATCTGCGCTGGTGGAAGGTGCAGGAGAACCATGGGATGGTGCAACCTCTAAGTGTAGCTTGTCCTCAAAGGTAGTTGTCATTCCCTGGGTTCCTGGGGGTGTTGGCAAGCATTGTCCTGAAAGATAAAATGAGAAGAACAGACACTTAGGTGTTAAGTTACACATGTCACGATGAGGATAGCATAGGAGATGAAATTTCAAATCATTCTGTGTTTGGCAATAATCACTCTCGTCAACTGGGACCCCGGGCTCCACATACAAAATGGCACGTGCTCCTTGTCTCCCGGCTAACTCCATCACCTTCTTTTCAGCCTACGACAGTGGCCTGATGTCAGACACACCGCCTCTAGTTCTGGCCGATTCCCTGCTGCCCTCTTCTGAAAAAACAAGGAAGCAGATAGTGAACATTGGTGAATGTCAATATCACAGTTGTACTGATGTGGGTGTGTCAGCAACACCTGGAGGATGCTTGGTCTGGCATATGGACTCACCCTGCCATGGGTCTGACTTGCTTTGAGGTCCTAACGAGGGAGACTTGCTTCACATATGCTGCCACTTGTGCCATCAGCCCTCCCTGACCTCCCTGTCTCTGAAATGGCAGTGGCACCCATGCAGTATACCATGTGGAGACAACCAGATCACACTGAGCAATGTGGAAACATGCCACTTACCTTTGCTGAACGAACGAGGTCATTGACCTTCTTATGACACTGCACCCAATCTTGTCTGATGACCCCCATGGCTGCTGACTCCTCTGCAACCTCCATCCAGGCTTGCTTGGTCAGGCAGGAGGACCTCTTCTTGCCATCGCTGGGGAAAAGGACTTCCCGCCATTTCCCAGCAGCCTGGAGGAGAATCAGCAGGGAGGTATTACTGAACCGTGGGGCCACCCTTGGTTGGATCTCAGCCATAATACAAACGTTTATCAGTGGGGCCTCTTGCTCAGTTTGTGATGTCTTCCACACTCTTACATACTGCTACCAGAATTGTCACTGCAATGGAGGGAGGACAGTGAATGCAGGGCTGGCAGCCTTTTAAAGATGGCGCCAGCATCTGCTCCCGTCTCAGTGACGCCATTCACAGCGTCGCCAATGCCGCATGATTGAGCGGGGCAGTCGCCATTCATATGTCAATGAGCTGCTGGACACAAGATCGTGGTGGCGCGCAGCCGCCATTTGTTTTGCCTGCCGCCACTCCCAGCAGCGGGACAGGAAGATTTGACCAAATGTACGTGCGTATCCACGCAAAAATATCTAAACATACCACACATTGAATTGAACAGGCCACACACAAGAACAAAAAATTAGACAAAACAATGGTCTAAAGTATTAAATGAACAGAATGCTCCCGTCATGTACTTTACTATCAATGCCCATTTACAGATTAGTGTTCTCTAAACCCGAGACAGTAGAAAGGCTAAGAGGCGATTTAACAGGTTTTAAAATTATGAATGTTTAGAAAAGGTGAATAAGGAAAGACTATTCCTTCTGGTTGGGGAGTCATTGATGAGGGTGAGCATCAATTGAAAACTGCCATTGAGAGGATGGAGACATTTCCTTACAATGTGGGTGAAGCATGAAATGCTTTGCCACAGCAGCATGGTTGAGGCAGAAACCATTGCATCTTGTAAGAGAAAATTGAAAAAAATTTGAAGCAGAGGAAGATATGAGGAGACACGAGGATAGTGGCATTCATTTTGGATTGCTCTAGCAAAGAGCAGGCAGACACAATGGGCCAAATGGCCTGGTTTTGTGCTGTAAACTCTCCTGGTTTTTATATGAGATGTTTTTCCCAAAAATTAATTGAGCTGCTCTGGGACACCATACATCACATCATCAGAGTGACTCAATGTGAACTGAAATAGAGGATCTAGCTTTGGAGCCCCATCTTTCCTTCTTATGGGAATATGATTTGTTTGTACCTGAAGTATGGGTGGCTCAGCTGAGCGGGTGGGGTGGGGATGTTGGGGGAATGAGGAGGAAGACTGGGAAAGCAATAGTTATGGGGACGCTATAGTTAGGGGAACAGAGAAATGTTTCTATGGCCACAGACGTGAATCCAGGGTGGTATGTTGCCTTCCTGGTACCAGGGTCCAGGATGTCACTGAGCAGCTGCAGAATGTTCTGAGTGGGAAGGGCGTATAACTAGAGGTCATGGTCCATATCGGTATCAATAGTATAGGTAGAAAGATGGATGAGGTCCTGTTGGCAGAGCTTAGGGAGCTAGGAAGGAAACAAGCAAGTAGGACTTCAAAGTTAGTAATCTCCAAATTACTCCCGATGTCATGCACGAGTGAGTATAAAAATAGGATATAGCAGATGGCCGGAGGGATGGTGCAGGAGGGAGGGCTTTAGATCTCTGGGATATTGGGACCAGTTTTAGGGAGGTGGAACCTATAGAGGCCACACAGGTTGCACCTCAGCAGAGCTGGGATCAATGCCCTTGTGGGGCTGTTTGCTAGTGCTGTTGGGAAGGGTTTAAACTAATTTGGCAGTGGATTGGGAATGAGGATATAGCATTAGAAAGGAGAAACAGGTGCACAAAGGATTAGAAGAGACAGATAACACTGTGTGGGAAACAGGCACCCAGCAGTGATTTTCCCCAAATTGTCCATTTAAAGGCCAGAGGGCAGGCTTGCTGACCAATGAAGGATGATGGCAGGCTCTCAATGCTGCAAGGCCAATAGGAGGCCCTCCAACATGGAAGGAGATGAAGCCTGCACAAGAGAGAGAGAAGGCACCTCCGTTTTGATTCTCCTATGATTCTAAGTAGCTCCACCTTGAAGGCCTGCTGCTGCTGATTTACAGTTTTTCTGGCCAATCTTTATTTACAGTCCACCTGAGCTAGATCCCTTCTCAAATCATTGAAATTGTCTCTTTGTCCCACTCCACAGCTGCTTTCAACTTAATTTGCATTATGATCTCTATTTCCCAGATCTTCTTCCACTGCAACACTCTCCACTTGCCCCACTTCTTCTCCCAGAACTAGATCCAGCACTACTTTCTTCCTTGTTGAGTTAGAAACATATTGATTAAGGAGGTTCTCCTGTATTCCTTTTAGGAATTCTTCACTGTCCTTGCTCTTTGCTCTATTTCCCTGCCCCCCAGTCTCTTCTTCTTTCTTCTTCTTTGGCATCCTTGTCTCGAGAGACAATGGGTAAGCACTTGGAGGTAGTCAGTGGTTTGTGGAGCAGCGCCTGGAGTGGCTATAAAGGCCAATAGTAGAGTGACAGACTCTTCCACAGGTGCTGCAGGTAAAATTGGCTGTCGGGGCTGTTTCGCAGTTGGCTCTCCCCTTGCGCTTCTGTCTTTTTTCCTGCCAACTGCTAAGTCTCTTCGACTCGCCACTCTTTAGCCCTGCCTTTATGGCTGTCCGCCAGCTCTGGCGATCGCTGGCAACTGACTCCCACGACTTGTGATCAATGTCACAGGACTTCATGTCGCGTTTGCAGACGTCTTTAAAGCGGAGACATGGACGGCCGGTGGGTCTGATACCAGTGGCGAGCTCGCTGTACAATGTGTCCTTGGGGATCCTGCCATCTTCCATGCGGCTCACATGGCCAAGCCATCTCAAGCGCCGCTGACTCAGTATGGTGTATAAGCTGGGGATGTTGGCCGCCACGAGGACTTCTGTGTTGGAGATATGGTCCCGACACCTGATGCCAAGGATTCTCCGGAGGCAGCGAAGATGGAATGAATTGAGACGTCGCTCTTGGCTGACATACGTTGTCCAGGCCTATCTGCCGTAGAGCAAGGTACTGAGGACACAGGCTTGATACACGCGGACTTTTGTGTTCCATGTCAGTGCACCATTTTCCCACACTCTCTTAGCCAGTCTGGACATAGCAGTGGAAGCCTTTCCCATGCGCTTGTTGATTTTTGCATCGAGAGACAGGTTACTGGTGATAGTTGAGCCTAGGTAGGTGAACTCTTGAACCACTTCCAGAGCGTGGTCGCCGATATTGATGGATGGAGCATTTCTGACGTCCTGCCCCATGATGTTCGTTTTCTTGAGGCTGATGTTTAGGCCAAATTCGTTGCAGGCAGCTGCAAACCTGTCGATGAGATTCTGCAGACACTCTTCAGTGTGAGATGTTAAAGCAGCATCGTCAGCAAAGAGGAGTTCCCTGATGAGGACTTTCCGTACTTTGGTCTTCGCTCTTAGACGGGCAAGGTTGAACAACCTGCCACCTGATCTTGAGTGGAGGAAAATTCCTTCTTCTGAAGACTTGAATGCATGTGAAAGCAGCAGGGAGAAGAAAATCCCAAACAGTGTAGGTGTGAGAACACAGCCCTGTTTCACACCACTCAGGATAGGAAAGGAGTCTGATGAGGCGCCGCTATGCTGAATTGTGCCTTTCATATTGTCATGGAATGAGGTGATGATACTTGGTAGCTTTGGTGGACATCCGATCTTTTCTAGTAGTCTGAAGAGACCACGTCAATGAAAGCAACGTAGCGGGGCATCTATTGTTCGCGGCATTTCTCCTGGAGCTGACGAAGGGAGAACAGCATGTCAATGGTCGATCTCTCTGCTCGAAAGCCACATTGTGCCTCAGGGTAGATACGCTCGGCCAGCTTCTGGAGCATGTTTAAAGCGACTCGAGCGAAGACTTTCCTCACTATGCTGAGCAGGGAGATTCCATGGTAGTTATTGCAGTCACCGCGGTCACCTTTGTTTTTATAGAGGGGGATGATATTGGCATCGCGCATGTCCTGTGGTACTGCTCCCTCATCCCAGCACAGGCAAAGCAGTTCATGGAGTGCTGAGAGTATAGCAGACTTAGCACTCTTAATTATTTCAGGGGTAATGCCGTCCTTCCCAGGGGCTTTTCCGCTGGCTAGAGAATCAATGGCATTACTGAGTTCCGATTTTGTTGGCTGTATGTCCAGCTCATCCATGACTGGCAGAGACTGGGCTGCATTGAGGGTGGTCTCAGTAACAACATTCTCCCTGGAGTACAGTTCTAGGTAGTGCTCAACCCAGCGGTCCATTTGCTTGCGTTGGTCAGTGATTGTGTCCCCTGATTTAGATTTGAGGGGGGCGATCTTCTTGATGGTTGGCCCAAAAGCTCTCTTAATGCCATCATACATTCCTCTGATGTTTCCGATGTCTACATAAAGGCAATCAACATCCTCTCGTTCCTCTCACTCTTTGGGAATCTATAGTCAATACCCAGCAATGTAACAGCTACTTTTCTGTTCCTTTACTCTAACCAAATAGATTCAGTCTTTGAACCTTCTAATATATCGTCCCTCTGTAGCACTGTGATATTATCCTTGATTAGTATGATCATCCTACCCCCTCCTGCCTTTTTCCCTTCCCTATCCCTCCTGAATACATTATAGCCAGGAATATTTAGTTCCTTTTCCTGCCTATGTTTAAGCTAGATCTTTGTCATAGACAATAAATAGACATGTTTAAAATTATGAAAGGATAGGACAAGTTGATGGAAGATGACTGTTTCCAGTAGTTGAGGGGGTTGAAATGAGGAGTCAAGCTTCGACATTAAGAGCATGAGTTTAAGAACAGAGAGCAAGGGAAACGTCTTCACATGGAGAGTTGTGTGGGATTCAGTTCCAGAGTTAGTGGTTAAGGTAGAAACTAGGTCAACATTCAGGATTAAATTGGATAGGTGGAAATAGGAACTAAAGGGATATGAGAACAGAGAGTGTGCAAATGTGATTCAAACTATTACTTGGATGGAGAGTAAGCACCAACATGAACAAAAAACAAATGCCTTGTTTTATGTTGTAACTTATGTGTTTCAAGGGCTTTGAGGCTGAAATTTATTTTTGTTTAAAATGCACTTAGTTAAAAAGTTTTTAATATTTACATTTATTGGTTGGGTTCAGTTAAATGTATTAGATTATACCATGGATTTTCATAGGCCCACAGCTCTAATCCAGTAACTATTTGCTTAGCAGTAATCAAATTCTTTTAACATCAGAAAAAGTCCTCAGATTACTGCTTAAATCAGTAATGGGGTTCTGATGGCTTGTTTAACAGAGTTTACCAATTTTACTGCAACCTTCACCCTGACTTTCTTCTATAAGTTCCTGCAATCTTAGAGGGTGTTAAAGAATTGAATACAACGTAGTGGATCATTCAATCCCTTTCTGAAAAACACAGATTACAGGATGTAGGCATTGATAGACGAGTATCTGCAGGATCTCTTTCTCAACCTCTCCTTAATCCTCACTACCCGGCTCCCTAACAGTCACACCCTCCCTTTCCTGAACCTGTGTTTTCTTCTGCGGTGTGCCTGTATTCTGGATAAAATTATCTAGAAATTCTTCCTCCTCCCTTATGTGTCAGACTGTCTCCAACTTGCACTCCAGCTCAATGACTGAGCCAGAGAGATTGGAGATGGAGACATCTCCTGCAGATGTGTTTGCTCGAGACAGTCTCACCATCCACAAACTCCCACAAACTCTACAAAAAACATAAGCAGCCTAAATGTAAACAAAACAGGGAAGAAGAGCAGAAGAAAGAATAAAATAAGGGGAGACATCGATGGCAAGGAAATGAATAGTTATAGAACAGGAGTCTAAAAAGATGGTTAAACATAAAGTGAGAGGAAATCCTATTAAAAATCAGTTAAAATGTCTGTACAGCAATGCACACAGTATCCGTAATAAAACAGGGAACCTGTTGGGAGGAACCAGACATAGTGGGGATGACTGAGACATGGCTACAGAAAAATCAGGACTGGGAATTAAACATTGCAGGGTGTAACATATTTAGAAAAGACTGAGAGGAAAAAAGGTGGAGGCGGAGTAGCTGTACATATTGGGGATAACATAATGGCAGTAGAAAAAAGGGAAGCAACTATCAGCAAGACAAAAAGAGAATTCATATGGATAGAGATAAATGGTAAGAATGGACCAAGCATGCCAATAGGTGTAGTCTACAGATCACCTACTAGTGGAAGAGAGGTGGAGGAAGAAATATGCAGTAAGATTAGGGAGTCGAATAAAAAACATAGAATAATAATCATGGGGGATTTCAACAACCCTGGTATTAATTGGACAGAAGAGGTAAGTAAAGGGGATAAGGAATGGAGTTCCTACAATGTGTACAAGACTCCTTTCTAACCCAATATGTAAAAATCCAAACAACGGAAGATTTGCTATTAGATCTAGGAATGGAGAATGAACCAGAGTAGATAAGAGAAGTAAAAGTAGGGTACATCTAGCCAATAGCGACCATAATATAATACACTTTATGATAATAATAGAGAAGGACAAAAGTATGCTAAAAACCAGTTTTAATGGATTGGAGAAAAGCAGATTTTGAGGGGCTAAGAATAGAACTTGGGAAAATAAAATGGACAACAATATTGAAAAACAACATTGTTGAACTACAATGGGAAACATTTAAAATGGTGTTGAACAGAGTGCAAGAAAAAGGAAAGAACAAACTAAACACTAGTGAGACTCCAAGGATGAATAAAGGAATAAGGGAACAATTGAGGGGTAGGAAAGAGGAACATATTAAGTACATAGACAGCAGAGGAGTGCATGATAAGAGAGAATATGAAGAGATTAGTAGAGAAGTTAAGAAAAAAAAATTAAAAAGGCAAAGAAGAACAATGAAATTACATTATCAAGGAACATAAAACAAAGTAGGAAAATGTTTTACAGGCTCTTCAATAAAAAGGCTGGGATGAGATGAGGACCATTAAGGGATAGACAGGATAATATTACATGTAACGATAGAGAGATGACCAAAATATTAAATAATTATGTTGTTTCAGTATTTACCAAAGAGATAGAACAGGTGAACATGACATTGAATGATGAGATGAGCAATGAGGTAAGTGTGTTTAAAATTTAAAAAAGGGGATGAATTGAATAAACTAATCAAACTCAGAGGATAAGATCCCTGGTCCAGATGGATTACATCCATATATTTTAAATGAATCTAGGGAAGAGATAGCAGAGGCATTACTACACATAGTTAATGATTTGTTAGCAAATGAGGTAGAGCCGGAAGACTGGTGGATAGCAAATGTAATTCCTAAATTTTGGAAGGGGACAGATTATGCCCAGGGAATTATAGACTCGTCAGCTTGACATCGGTGGTAGGAAAAATAATGGAATCCCTATTAAAGGAGAGAATAGAAGAACACCTAGAAAAGAAAAATGTAATAATAAATAGTCAGCATGGATTTCAAAAGGGAAAATCTTGCTAGACCAACCTTATTGAATTTTTTGAGACTGTTACGACCAGGTGAGAAATGTGTCTAGGGGTCTTTTGCTGTCTTTACCTGGTCTTATTGTAACATGGTTTAATTTTTAAACACACTGTGTTTTGAGCTCCCCCTTTGTGAATCCTTATTCACAGCTTTCCAATTATAAGACAAAGAAACTAATTCACACAGGTTTTCTGAGGTTTAAAGAAGAAGATGAAATTTTATTAAACCTAAACTTAAACTCTAATACGGTTAATGCCTATGGATATATGATGCGCCCACGCTAGTAAGCACACACGATACACACATGCAAATAGGGACAGAAAAGAGGAGAGGAAAATATAGTAGAGAGAGGTTTGAGGCAATATCAGAAGAGTTTCTTTTTTACTGTGCTTCGAGCTCACTTGATTGTAAGTAATCCTGCTGTTCTTCTTAAACCTTGTTCACGTAGGAGACTTTTCTCTCTTTGAGGGTCACGTGTTTTCACAAGATTCAGTTCTGTGGGAACGAGATGGAGGCAGGCAGGACTGTTCCAAATGGGAGCACACGGCTTTCTGGATTTCAAACACTGTTTTTTCCAATTTAAAACTCTCAGTTCAAAGCTCTGTAACAGCCAGTTAGACTAAAACTGGTCTGACCACTTCTTCTGTGTATTGGGGAAGCAACGACTGGGTCCCCATTGTTCCAACACTGTCTGTTACTATGAAAATGTCTTTCGAGTCAGGGGCTTGCAATTTTAAGTTTTAATGTTCATCTGCCGAAATAATGTGTGCCCCTGTCTTGGCAGGTGGGGTGTTTGCCTGACAAGGCAGTAACAAAGAGATTAGACAATGATAATGAAGCAGCTGTAATTTATCCGGATTTTCAAATGGCCTTCAATAAGGTGCCCCATAATAGACTAATGAATAAGGCCAGAGAATTCAGAGTCAGGGGACAAGTGGCAGAATAGATTGCTAGCTGACTTCAAGACAGAAAACAGAGAGTGGGAGTAACAGGTAGTTATTCACAATGGTAGAAGTTGGGAAGGGCTGTTCCACAAGGATCAGTGTTGGGACCACTGCTGTTCACAATTTGCAGTAATAATTTGGCCTTTGGCAACCAAAACACAATTTCTAAATTCGTCGATGACACCAAATTGGAGGTGGGGGGGCGGTGCGGGTAATAGTCAATACTGAGGAGAACTGCAACAAATTACAGAAAGACATTAATAAACGGCATTACCATCACTGAAACCCCCACCATCAACATCCTGGGGGTTACCATTGACCAGAAACTTAACTGGACCAGCCATTTAAATATTGTGGCAACAAGAGCAGGTCAGAGGCTGGGAATTCTGTGGCGAGTAACTCACCTCCTGACTCCCCAAAGCCTATGCACCATCTACAAGGCACAAGTAATGAATACTCTTCACTTGCCTGGATGAGTGCAGCTCCAACAACACTTAAGAAGCTCAACACCATCCAGGACAAAGCAGCCCACTTGATTGGCACTCCATTCAGCACTGTTAACATTCACTCCCTCTGCACAGTGGCAGCAGTGTGTACCATCTACAAGATGCACTGCAGCAACTCTCCATACCTCTTTCGACAACACCTTCCAGACCCGCAACCATTACCACCTAGAAAAACAAGGGCAGCCGACGCATGGGAACAACACCACCTGCAAGCTTCCTTCCAAGCTACACACCATCTTGACTTGGGACTATATTGCCATTCCTTCACTGTCGTTGGGTCAAAAACCTGGAACTCCCTCTCTGACAGCACTATGGGTGCACCCGCACCAGATGGACTGCTGCGATTCAAGAAGGCAGCTTACTACCATCTTCTCAAGGGCAATTAGGGATGGGAAACAAATGCTGGCCTGGCCAGCGACGCCCACATCCCATGAAAGAATAAAATAAACTTATAGAATGGGTAAATAATTGACAAATGAAGTTCAACAAAGAGAAATGTGAGATGATACCTTTTGGTAGGAAGAAGATGGAGGTCACATTACTTGGAAGGTGCAAGTCTAAGTGGGGGTAGAGGAACAAAGGGATCTCGGAGTACAAATACACTAATCACTAAAAGCACAGGTTAGCAAGGCCATAAAAAAGCCAACCAAGCACTAGGCTTTATTTCCACAGGGGTAGAATTGAAAAGTAGGGAGGTTATGCTAAACCTGTATCAAACCATGGTTATACAATACTTAAGAGTACTGCATGTAGCTCTGGTCTCGATATTATAAAAAGTATATAGAGGCACTAGAGAGGGTGCAGAGAAGATTTGCAAGGATGATACCAGAAAGATTTTGGTGTACATATCAGGAAAGGATGAACAGGCTGGGAATCCTTTCTCTTGAAAAAAAGACAACGGAGGGGTGACCTAATAGAGGTGCTGAAAATTATGAAAGGTTGTGATAGAGTGGATGCAGAGAGAAAGTTTCCACATGTGGGGAAGGGCATAACTAGAGGCCATTAATATAAGATAGTCACCAAGAAATCAAATAGGGAATTCAGAAGAAACTTCTTTACCTAAAGAGTGGTGAGAATGTGGAAATTGTTACCACAGGGAATGGTTGAAGCGAATAGTATAGATGTATATGATAGAGAAGGGAATAGAGGGTTATGCTGATAGTGTCAGATGAGGAAGGATGGGAGGAGGCTTGAACAAAGAACAAAGAACAGTACAGCACAGGAACAGGCCATTTGGCCCTCCAAGCCTGCGCCGATCTTGATGCCCGTCTAAACTAAAACCTTCTGTACTTCCGGGTACCGTATCCCTCTATTCCCATCCTATTGAGTGGAGCATAACCGCAGTTGGGCTGAATGGCCTGTTTCTGTGCTGTATATTCTATGTAATGATATTATTGGGGTTAATATCTAGTTTCTGAATGGTCTCTGATATACATTCATTTTTAATTTAACCAGTAGTTCCATTCCCCAAATTTATAGGGAGCATGTATGTGGGATTGTAGCTCTTTAAAGCAGAACTAATCTTTTATAGAAAACTAGCCCTTTCACTCATTCATTAACAGTCTTGTCTTTGAAGATATCTGAGGTGCTTTGCACACCTTCAAGCTACTGACCTGGTAGCGCATATTTGAAGTCTCCTTTAATGTTATGATAGAATGATCTATAGGAAAAGAGATATTTGAAGATGGCTCTTTCATGTGTAAAGCCCTGTTTCCAAGGCTGCAAGTTTCTGCTTTCTGACTGCCCTACAGCAGGATACCTGTTAGCTTTAGAATCATTGAATAATATAGGACAGAAAAATCCATCATGCCTATAACAACTCTCATAAAGAGCTACCAATTAGTCCCATTTCCTTGCTCGTTTCCTATAATCCTGCAAATCTTTTCTTATTTATTTTATTTATTTATTTAGAGATACAACACTGAAACAGGCCCTTTGGCCCACCAAGTCTGTGCCGACCAACAACCACCCATTTATACTAACCCTACAGTAATCCCATATTCCCTACCACCTACCTACACTAGGGGCAATTTACAACAGCCAATTTACCTATCACCTGCAAGTCTTTGGCGGTGGGAGGAAACCGGTGCACCCGGCGAAAACCCACGCGGTCACAGGGAGAACTTGCAAACTCCGCACAGGCAGTACCCAGAATCGAACCCAGGTCCCTGGAGCTGTGAGGCTGCGGTGCTAACCACTGCGCCACTGTGCCGCCCTTTTCAAGTATTTATCCAATTTCCCTTTGAAATTTACTGATGAATCTGCTTTCTCCACCGTTACAGGCAGTGCATTCCATATTATTGTTGTATGATTGCCTTTAAGAGTGATATCCCTTTAAGATCTTAGTATGCAAATGAGCTAAGTACCAGGATGCAGTCATGTGACTCAGAGCCAGAATCACTCAGTAACTGCAACACCTAGAGGCAAGTCCTGTAAATAGTTAGCTCTGTACTGTATATGATAGTTAGCTGTTAATAAACTTGTTTGAGATCTTCAACCAAATGGACTCCACACATCTCATTTATATTGCATCAGACAACATAAAAAGAACACATTACAATTATAACTATCTGTGGTAAAAAAAATCCTCATCTTCCCTCTCATTCTTTTGACAATTACCTTATATTTGTGTCCTCTAATTATTGATCACCTTGATAATAGAAACAGTTTCTCCATATTTACTTTATCAAAACCTTTCAAAATTTAGAATACCTCTATTAAATCTCCCCTTAACCTTCTCAGTGTTAAGGAAAACAATGTCAACATTCCTAGTCTTTCCACATAACTGAAGTCCCTCATCTATGGTCTGATTCTGCACCCTCTCCAAGGCCTTGACATCCTTCCTAAATAATTGATCACAATTCTCCATCTGACACCTGATCAGTGATTTTTAAAGGTTTAACGAAACTTCCTTGCTTTTATAGTCTTTGGGCTAGATTGTACCAGCCCTCTAGGGACGTGCTGGGAGGCGGCATAAATAGGTGAGGAAAAGCGGGGCTGGGATTCCCATTGCCTTCCTGATACCATGGAATTTTACCAGATATGGGGAAGGTTGAGGACTGCCTTCCCACCCAGAGGCCAATTGAGGCCCTTAAGTGGCCAATTAAGTGCCACAAGGGCTTCTTCCTGCCACTGCTGGTATTTTACATGTGGTAGGGGTTCCCTCCGCCACATGAGGTTGCTACCCAGTAAAAGTTGGCAGCATCTCTGTGGGTGGTGGATCTTTCTGATCGAGCACCTTGTGGTCCATGGAGGGCCACCCCAGTGGCAAGGACCGCCTTCTCGGAAATACACTGCCTTGCCCTCACAATTGTCCACACCCTCACCCCCTACCACCCCCACCTCCACAAACGGGCCTGCCTGACTGGCCCTGGCAAGCTCCGCAAACTTACCTTCATTCCAGGCCCCCTCACGCTGGCTGGTCTGGGCCTGCTGCAGTCCCAGCAGTGGCCACTGCTTCTGGTGGCACTGCTGAGACAGAAAAGCTGCCAGCCTTCTGATTGGCTGGCAGCACTTGGAGGTAGGCTCCTATCTTTTAAAGGGATGGAAGCCTTAGTGCCAGGCAGTTAATTGCCTGAGTGCCGAAAAATACAGCTGGGGAATCTGCCGAATGGTAAAAACGATGTTGCTCCCGGCTTTCCAGCCCAGTGTTAGGATCCCCACTGCAGGCACAAAATTCAGCTCTTTGTCTCTATTTAAAAAGGCAAGGATCCCATATACTTTTTTTAAAGAGCTTTATCAACTTGTGCTGCCACCTTCAAAGGTTGATATATGTGAAGTATGTCTCTCTGTTCCTGCCCCATTTAGTTTATATTGCCTCTCCTCATTCTTCCTCCCAAAATGCATCACTTCATAATTCTCTGCCTGCCCATGTCACCTGCCTATCTATGTTCACTTGAAGTCTGTTACTGTTCTCATCACTGTTCACTACATTATTCCCTATACTTAAAAAGAATATATTTTAATACATTTTATTTCCCCTGGCTAAAATTCAAAGAAGAACTTTTGGTGAGTGGGAAGATAATATAGAATTTCTTTTCACACCTCATATTTTCTCCCGTTTTTTTCTTTTCTCCAGAAGCTGAGGTACATATTCATAGACAGTTAGTGTTCATCCACTGCCTTACTCAAGTCACCATTATTCAGGTTTGAATCTTAAACAGGCTATTAAAACACTGGGGCAATTATTATGACGTCAATCATCTCAATACAAAATGTCCATCCACACAACCTTCCATCAAGAATTATAGATTGCAAAGTATTCAGAAGCAGAAATCATGACCAAGTTTTCCCACCCTTAGGGCTGGATTTTGTGCAGGAGGCAGGGCTCCAGGCACCGGGCCGTAAAGATGGGGGTAACCCCGCCTCTGCATTTTTCCAGCTCCCGAAGCAATCCTCCGGTCTTTTTCTGTCAAAGTTTAAGGAGGCGGGATGCCCGTCCGTTTAAAGACTTAATAGGGACAGGGACAGGGACAGGGATCCCGCCCTCCCCAAGAGCTGTCAGCCAATCACAGGGCCGGCAGCTCAGCAGCGCCACCAGGATTGGTGGCCACTGCCGGTACTGCAGAGGTCTCAGACCGAGGCCCAGCGTTGGAACCCCGGAGAAGAGATAGGTGAGGCAGGGTCACCAGGGCCAGTCCAGAAGGCACCAGCAAGTGGGTGTGAGGGTTGGGTGTTTGGTCTAGGGGGAGGGGGATGTCCTGGGGGGTACAGTTGTTCCCGGTGGGAGTCCTCTGTGGGCCACAAATTGCCCATAAAGGAGGGACAGCACCCAAGCCTGCAGGGAGGGTGCCTTGTTTCCCATGGTGTCCTCCCTGCACAGTAGAGGACACCCCCCCCCCACCAACTCCCACCATTGGTAAGATCCCACTGGCGGCAGGAAGAGGCTCTTATTTGGACTCAGGGAGGGAAGGTCATCGTCGGCCTATCCCGCTCCCGGGAGAATTGGAACCGGGATTCCCAGCATCTAATTCTGTGGTGGGAGCTTCTGTCTCAATTCTCCGGCCCCCCCCCCCACCCCGCAACCACCCCCTGGCCTTGAAACCTGCTGTCAGGATGAGAAAGAAAAAAAATCTGGCCCTAGTCTGGGAACAATGATGCCAATTTTAGCACTTTCCACTGCTTCCCTAAATAAGGTCAGCTTACTAAGCACAGATGAGGGATCAAGCCTGGGACCTCATTGGTCTATATAGTTCAAGAACACACTAATTAGTGGGATGGTTTCTGTAAACAAAAACATCACTTTTAAAACATCTGCTCACTTTAATTTAATGTCACTTCAGGCCTGTTTTCTCAATGGCCTCTTGAAATCTGCTTGAGGCAGAAGTCCTATTATACAAATGCAATTTAATAATTTGTGCTTTAGTGTGAGTTTTCTACACTACAAAACTAGATATTTAGATGAATGATATCAGCTACATTTCAATGGTCATTCAAGTAGAAAGATCAAGTATTTCTGTATAGGAAGTACAAAGAAAATCAAGAAAATGGAATAAGAGGAGCAAAGAGAGAGTATGAGAATAGATTAGCAGCTAACATAACAGGGAACCCATAATCTTTTATAAACACACCAATAGTAAAACAGTAATGAAAGGAAGGGTGGGGTCAATTGAGGGCCAAAAATGAGATATTCTTGTGGAGAAAGAGGACATGGCTGAGGCACTAAATTAATACTTTGCATCTGTATTCACTGGAGAAGATGCTGCAAGTATAGCAGTAAAGGAGGATGCAGTAGTGATATTGAACAGGATCTAAATAGATAAAACAAGGTGCTTAATTGGTTGACATTCAGAGGGTTGAATTTTCTTGGCCCATTGGGGATGGGCTGGAAGGCGGGGGGGGGGGGGTGGGTGGGGTGAAGGCATTGGGAGGAGACCCCAAAGTCTTCCCTCCACCATGCCATTTTGCCAGTGGTGGGAAATGTGGTGGCACGGCCGCTGGCCAGGTGGTCAATTGAGCCACTTAAGTGGCCAATTCAAGGTCCCTTCCCACTATTATGGGCATTTTGCCAGCGTTGGGAGAGACTGCCACTGCATGGAAGACCCAGGCAAACACTGGCCGCCTCACATGGTCCACAGAGGAGGCCCCAGCAACAGTGGCCATCCGTGCAACAACGGTGCCAATGGTGCACCACGACCACTCACCCTCAACCTGATTGCCGGGGCCTGCCTGGCTGAGGCATCCCTGAACCCAACTCGCCTTTGAGGCACCCTCTTCATGGAGCTGCAGCCTCAGCACTGGCCACTGCTAGTGGTGGCGCTGCTGAGCTGAGTTGCCGGCCCTCTAATTCGACTGGTATCTCTTGGGGGCGGGATGCCATCCTTAATTGGATAGCCGTCCTGGTGGCAGCCTCTTAATTGGCCACCACCAGCAATATGCCGTCCCAGCATCACACCACTGGCTGAAGCAGAGTTGGTGCCCACTTTCAGCAGTGGCACTTCACCTTCAATGAAAAATTTCATCCCAAAGTTAACGAGTCACCCAGTCCAAATGGGATGCATCCTAGGTTGCTGAGGGAAGCTAGGGTGGAAATAAAAGGAGCTCTGGCCACAATCTTTTAATCTTCCTTGGATATGGGAGTAGTGCCAAAGAACTGGAGAACTGCAAATGTTATACCTCTGTTTGAAATGGGATAAAGCTGGCAATTACAGACCTGTCCGGCTAATATCGATCATGTGGCATCTTTTGGAACAATTCAGAACAAAATTAATTGGCATTTGGAATAGAATGGGCTAATAAATGAAAATCAGCATAGATTTGTTAAAGGCAAATGTGTTTGATTATCTTGTCACAGAACTGTATTTTTTCTGTCTGTTTGAAACAGTGTGCCTTTAAGTCTCTGTTAAAAACAATGTAACTTTAAGACAGAGAGAGAAGTTTTAGATTTCTGAGAACAGTGTGCCACAGCTGCACGTGTAACCGAGGTGACAGCAGGGAAGAGAGAGGTCACATGGTGTAATGTTTCAATTTAACTGTGTGTAAAAATCAGCTCAAACCAATTTTTTGAGAGACACCAGTGAAGCGAGCTTACTGGAGGAAAGAGCTGTCTATTTCTCTCAGCAAAAATTCTACAATGTGCTACAGGCCATGTTAATTGCCTAAGGAGGAAAAATCCTTTGAAGAGACCATTTGCATTGCTGCAGGTAGCAAAATTATTTTTCTTTATTTCCAATCCAAGAAGTCTTTGCTTCAAGACTGAATCTATCTTAACTGATTATGTTTTCTGGAATTCTTCAAGACTTCGAGTGGCATTTGACTATTTTTACACTAGGATACCTCAGCCATCAGGAACGTAACCCATAAAGACTAACAACCCAGTTATTTATTTATTCTTAAGGAACAGCTAATTTTTAAAAACAGCATTCTTATAAAGTGGGTGTGTTAATGGGGGAGTTAGGGTAAAGTAAGAAGTTATAAAATCTTTAGACATAGGCTTATCTTAATAGTGTTTAAGATTTAGTTTTAATAAATAGTTAATTTGTTGTTGTCTAAAGATACCTGGTTTGGTCTGTTTTATTCTGGGGGTTACCAGAGTGTTTAATTTGGCTGTTTTCCGGTTGGGTGGGAAAACTTTAATAATATGCTGCGACCTGTGGAGTGATGGGACTGAACTGACAGTGCTTTGCTCCTGCCTTGGTCGTAACATATTAATTGGCCATCTCGTCCGGGATCAGATTAACTGGGGGCTCACATTTGGAATCATGTTAATTGCTCATCTCTGGGATAACAGAAATTGGGGTCTTGCATGTGGCATCATATTAATTGCTCTCACGTCTAGGATAATTGGAGTGCTCAATTGTCAGGACCCAAATCTCACGCTAATTATGTGAATTATAAGGGGAGTTATAATTTGAAAAGAAAGGAACCAGGTTTCTTGTGTAATAAGGTATAGTGTATGCCATCAGAATGGCATTAGCAGTTGCAGCAGTTTTTCTGGGAAAGGAGAATGTGTACCTCAGTAACTTGACAACTTTAAGAATAAAATAAAAGAACTGGTGGCAAAATTGGGGTTAGAACTGAAATCAGGTGCCAAAAAAGCAGTGATAATTGATCTAATAGCCCAACATCTAAAATTAGAAATAATAAGTCAGAGAGTGATGGGGTGGTATTGGCTAGGATTCAGTTAGAAATAAAAAAAACTTGAAGCTGAAAAAGAATTAAGAAAACTTGAACTTCAGAGAGGGCGGCACAGTGGCGCAGTGGTTAGCACCGCAGCCTCACAGCTCCAGCGACCCGGGTTCAATTCTGGGTACTGCCTGTGTGGAGTTTGCAAGTTCTCCCTGTGTCCCCGTGGGTTTCCTCCGGGTGCTCTGGTTTCCTCCCACAGCCAAAAAGTCTTGCAGGTTGATAGGTAAATTGGCCATTATAAATTGCCCCTAGTATAGGTAGGTGGTAGGGAAATATAGGGACAGGTGGGGATGTGGTAGGAATATGGAATTAGTGCAGGATTAGTATAAATGGGTGGTTGATGGTCGGCACAGACTCGGTGGGCCGAAGGGCCTGTTTCAGTGCTGTATCTCTAAATAAAAAAATAAAAAAAAGAAGAGAAGGAATTGAGGTTAAGAGAGATGGAACTAAGACAAAGGGGTTGTCTTGACTCCAGGGAAAATTTGGGTCAGGAAGAATCTGAATTTAGCCCAGGACCCAGCGAAAAGCTGTTTAAATTTATACAGTCGCTTCCTAAGTTTGAGGAAAGGGACATAGAGGCATTTTTCATATCTTTTGAAAAAATAGCCAAACAGATGAAATGGTCGAAGGAAAGCTAGACACTGCTTATGCAAAGCAAGTTGATAGGCAGAGTGCATGAAGTTTATGCCATGCTTCCTGAAGAGGCTTCTGCAGATTATGAGATGTCCAAGAAGGCTATTCTCGCTGCGTATGAGTTAACTGAATCCTAGCCAATACCTGAAGTTTACCGTCAGAGGTTTCGGAACTTATGCAGATTGCTTGGGTGAAGCAAATTAATTTTAACCGTTGGATACATGCATTAAAGATTGAAACATGTATGAGAACCTTCGAGAATTGATTCTCTTGGAAGAGTTTAAAAATTCAATTCCTTCAGGACTGAGAACAAACGTAGATAACCTGAGAGTTTTGAAAGCTAGGAAAGCAGCAGAAATTGCTGATGATTTTGAGCTTGTGAATAAGCCAAAACCTTTTGTCTGTCACCCCCATAAACCTGAGAAGGTTAGAAAGTGGGAGACTGAAAGGAAGGGAAGTAGACGGGTCCAAGAAGGAACAGCTGCAGATGCCCCAGGATCACCTCCTCAGACCAGAAACGAAGGTACTGAGGGTAGAAGTGAGGTTCGCAAGCCGAAGTGTTATCATTGTCACAAAACGGGTCATCTTCATTCAGAATGCTGGAAATTGTATGGCAAACCCAATGGACTTGTTGTGTACACAAAGCTAATGCAGACGAAAAGACTCTGACTAAAAGTATAGTAGACCAGGCTATAGCTTTAATGGCAGCTGTAAAACCAGATACAAAAACTAAAGTGAGTGTAGAGGTAAAGAATAAGATACCCGTAAGTTATAATGAATTTTTTTCAAAGGGGAAAGTAACTCCATATCCTTTAAGTGAGGCAGGAAAACATATCATTATACTCAGGGATACAGGGGCAACCCAAACACTCTTGCTGGGGAAAGATATCATGTTTCCACCAGAGAGCACCTTGAAGGTTAATGTTTTAGTTAATGGAATTAGCAGGGAGTATATACCCGTCTGTACCTTTATATAAAATATGCCTAGAGAGTGACTTAATATCTGGGATGGTAAATGTAGGAGTGTCCAGAGTTTGTCAGTAGTAGGAAATGATTTGGCAGGATCAAAAGTATCAGTTTCTCCTATAATTACAGAGGAACCAAGCAAAGTTAGGGAAATGGAACAATTACAGGAACAAGTTCCAGGAATATTTCCTGCATGTGTAGTCACCCAAGCAATGGCTAAGCAGGATCCATTGTCGGAGGTAAAAGTAGCACCACAAACAGATAGCCCTGTAACTGAAACCTTATTTGGGGATTTAGATAATGCAAATGAGATTTTTAACAGATCTTCTATAATTGAAGCACAGCAAGCTGATCCAGAGTTATACAGAATAGCACA
This sequence comes from Heterodontus francisci, assembly GCF_036365525.1. Lineage (NCBI taxonomy): Eukaryota > Metazoa > Chordata > Chondrichthyes > Heterodontiformes > Heterodontidae > Heterodontus > Heterodontus francisci. The sequence continues at coordinate 55,603,835 of NC_090376.1, read as the reverse complement.
GATGGCCCTGACAGAAGCTGAGCCGAAAGTAGTTCCAGAAGGCTATTATATGGCAAACAGGGTTTTGATGAGGAAATGGAGACTGCCTCATAGACCTGTGGAACAGATAGTGGTACCATCTAAATATCGCCAGGGATTATTAAGATTAGCACATGACATTCCTTTTGCAGGACATAGGGGAATTTGGAAGGCTAAATCATGTATAAGTCAACATTATTACTGGCCAGGCCTTACAAAGGATGTGAGAAATTTTGTAGGACATGCCATACATGCCAAATGGTGGGAAAACTGTAACCTACCATAAAACCGGCACCACTAGTTCCCATACCAGTGACTGAGGAACCATTTAGCAGGGTATTGGTAGACTGTGCAGGACTCTTGCCAAAAACAAAAGCAGGACATCAATACATACTGACTATCATGGATATGGCTATTCGACTTCCAGTGGCCATTCCTTTGAGGACACTTACTGCTAAAATAGTAGTAGACATTTGAACCCAATTCTTTATGAGATATGGATTACCACTTGAAATTCAATCAGATCAAGGTTCTAATTTCATGTCTAAGATATTTCAAGAAGTCATGGGCAATTTGGGTAGCAGACAGTTGAAATCTTCAGCATATCACCCACAGACACAGGGAGCTTTCGAGAGATACCACCAAACTCTCAAAACAATGATTGGCACATACTGTCATGAATATCCACATGACTGGGATAAAGGACTAAACTTTCTTTTACTTGCCACCAGCGACTCACCGAATCAGTCTACAGGCTTCAGTCCTTTCAAATTGGTTTACGGACATGAAATAAGAGGTCCTCTAAAACTCATAAAAGACAGATTCTTAGAACAAAAGAATGAATTTTCAAAACAGGACTATGTATCTGTGTTACGGGAAAGGCTCACAAAAGCTTGCGGTGTGGATGAGGAACACCTTAAAGCATCCCAAGCCAATATGAAAAAAATCTGCAGACAAGAATGTAAAAACTCACAATTTTCAACCAGTAGATGAAGTATTGGTGTTGTTACCGTACAGGGGGGACCATTAAAAGCACGGTTTAGTGGCCCATATAGAGTGATCAAAAGAGTGGGTAAGGTAGATTCTTGATTGACACCCCTGGTCGGCGGAAAAAGAATTAGCTGTGTCACATCAGTATGTTCAAGCAATATTATCACAGGGAGGAGGATAAGCCAGTCCAGGTATGTCAGGTAACTGGGACTGTTAAGAAGGAAAAAGATAGTGAGCATGAGGCAGAAGGAGGCCGAGACAATTCTCAGTTTGAACCTCCAACTATCAGGTTAGCGAATACAGAATGGCAAGGAAAATTGGACAACATGCTTTTGCACTTCGAGGCAAAACAACGTGAAGACCTAACCAGGCTTTTCACAACATTTAACCGAGTCTGTAGGGATAAGCCAGGATGTACAACCTTAACTACACATGATGTGGATATAGGGGAATCCGTTCCTTTAAAACAACATCCTTGCTGCTTAAGTCCAGACAAACAGGCCCAAGTAAAAGCAGAGATCTAATGCATGTTGGAGGGCAGCTTAGTTGAGCCTAGTCAGAGCAGCTGGAATTCGCCGGTGGTCTTGATGCCTAAAACTGGCGGGTCGGCCCAATTTTGCATTGACTACAGAAAAGTTAATGCGGTAACGAAGGTAGACTCCTACCCAATTTCTCGTTTAGAAGACTGTATGGACAGAGTGGCAACATCATTTGTCCTACAGAGATAAATGTGTTGGAGGGATACTGTTAGATTCCTTTGACACCCCAAGATAAGGAGAAGTCAGTTTTTGTTACACTGGATGGAGTTTTTCAGTATTAAGTGATACCACATGGGTTAATTGGTACTCGAGAAACTTCTCAGAGAATAGTGAACCCAGCAGTGGCCACTGTTCCTAGCTGTGCAGTTCACCTGGCTGAAGTGATGAACTATAGGGACACTTGGAAGGATAACATTAAACAACTGGGAGACTATGTTTGGAAGGTTGCAATGGGCTGAACGGGACAACCTTTGAGGAAAAAAATTAAAGTCAAAATGTTTTGATGGAGTTTATCGTTGTAGCCTTATGATTTTGAAAATTGTACACATTTCGGAGAAAAACAATGTTATCGCCAATTTGTCACGAATTTAACCATGTTAAGTTATATGGATGGCAATGTTACAAAGAAAATTCTGTAAATTATCAGTGGGTTGAATGGGTGTGTGCATGGGAAAAAATGTTAGTGTTTTTTCCCAGTTTCTATTTTTTTTTGCATTGTAATAAAATGCATTTTAAGAATGGTGTTTCATTTCACCAAGGGCGGAGATATCAGGAACTGTATTTTTTTTCTCCTCTGTTTGAAACAGTATGCCTTTAAGACTCTGTTAAAAACAGGGTACCTTTAAGACAGGGAGAGAAGTTTTAGATTTCTGAGAACAGTGTGTCACAGCTGCACTTGTTACCTAGGCGACAGCAGGAGAGAGAGAGGGCACATGGTGTAATGTTTCAATTTAACTGTGTGTAAAAACCAGCTCAAACCAGTTTTTTGAGAGACACCAGCAAAGCAAGCTCACCGAGGAAAGAGCTGACTATTTCTCTCAGCAAAAATTCTACAATGCGCTACTGGCCGTGTTAATTGCCTAAGGAGGAAAACCCTTTGAAGAGACCATTCGCATTGCTGGAGGTAGCAAACTCAAAGAACAAAGAACAAAGAACAGTACAGCACAGGAACAGGCCATTTGGCCCTCCAAGCCTGCGCCGATCTTGATGCCTGCCTAAACTAAAACCTTCTGCACTTCCGGGGACCGTATCCCTCTATTCCCATCCTATTCATGTATTTGTCAAGATGCCTCTTAAACGTCTCTATCGTCTCTGCTTCCACCACCTCCCCCGGCAGCAAGTTCCAGGCACTCACCACCCTGTGTAAAACACTTGGCTCGCACATCCCCTCTAAACTTTGCCCCTCGCACCTTAAACCTATGTCCCCTAGTAACTGACTCTTCCACCCTGGGAAAAAGCTTCCGACTATCCACTCTGTCTATGCCGCTCATAACTTTGTAAACCTCTATCATGTCGCCCCTCCACTTCCGTCGTTCCAGTGAAAATAATCCGAGTTTTTCCAACCTCTCCTCATAGCTAATGCCCTCCAGACTCGGCAACATCCTGGTAAACCTCTTCTGTACCCTCTCCAAAGCCTCCACATCCTTCTGGTAGTGTGGCGACCAGAATTGCACGCAATATTCTAAGTGTGGCCTAACTAAGGTTCTGTACAGCTGCAGCATGACTTGCCAATTTTTAAACTCTATGCCCCGACCGATGAAGGCAAGCATGCCGCATGCCTTCTTGACTACCTTATCCACCTGTGTTGCCACTTTCAGTGACCTGTGGACCTGTACGCCCAGATCTCTCTGCCTGTCAATACTCCTAAGGGTTCTGCCATTTACTGTATACCTCCCACCTGCATTAGACCTTCCAAAATGCATTACCTCACATTTGTCCCGATTAAACTCCATCTGCCATTTCTCCGCCCGAGTCTCCAACCGATCTATATCCTGCTGTATTCTCTGACAATCCTCATCATTATCCGCAACTCCACCAACCTTTGTGTCGTCTGCAAACTTACTAATCAGACCAGCTACATTTTCCTCCAGATCATTTATATATACTACAAAGAGCAAAGGTCCCAGCACTGATCCCTGCGGAACACCACTATTCACATCGCTCCATTCAGAAAAACACCCATCCACTGCTACCCTCTGTCTTCTATGACCGAGCCAGTTCTGTATCCATCTTGCCAGCTCACCTCTGATCCCATGTGACTTCACCTTTTGTACCAGTCTGCCATGAGGGACCTTGTCAAAGGCTTTACTGAAGTCCATATAGATAACATCCACTGCCCTTCCTTCATCAATCATCTTCGTCACTTCCTCAAAAAACTCAATCAAATTAGTGAGACACGACCTCCCCTTCACAAAACCATGCTGTCTCTCGCTAATACGTTTGTTTCCAAATGTCCCGAAGAATACTCTCTAATAGTTTCCCTACCACTGACATAAGGCTCACCGGCCTATAATTTCCTGGATTATCCTTGCTACCCTTCTTAAACAAAGGAACAACATTGGCTATTCTCCAGTCCTCTGGGACCTCACCTGTGGCCAATGAGGATGTAAAGATTTCTGTCAAGGCGCCAACAATTTCTTCCCTTGCCTCCCTCAGTATTCTGGGGTAGATCCCATCAGGCCCTGGGGACTTATCTACCTTAATGCTTTGCAAGACGCCCAACACCTCCTCCTTTTTGATAATGAGATGACTGAGACTATCTGCACTCCCTTCCCTAGGCTCATCATCCACCAAGTCCTTCTCTTTGGTGAATACTGATGCAAAGTACTCATTTAGCAACTCGCCCATTTCCTCTGGCTTCACACATAGATTCCCTTCTCTGTCCTTGAGTGTGCCAACCCTTTCCCTGGTTACCCTCTTGCTTTTTATATATGTATAAAAAGCCTTGGGATTTTCCTTAATCCTGTTTTCTTTACTTCCAATCCAAGAAGTCTTTGCTTCAAGATTGAATCTATCTTGACTGATTGTGTTTTCTGGAATTCACAGTAAAGTTTCGACTGAGAGACTGTCAGTTTTTAGACCCATTGCTATACTCCTTGTTTAAAGTACTTTTTGATGCCTGCTGCAGCTGAAGAGCTTTGAATGCCTATCTATTGAAGGACTGTTTCATCAAATCTGCGTGGAAACTTTGAGTGGCATTTGATTATTTTCACACTAGGATGCCTCACCCATCAGGAATGTAACCCACAAAGACTAACAACCCAGTGATTTACTTAATCTTAAGATTAAGCATTTTTTTGTAAACATCATTCTTTTTAAAAACCGATTAACCGTGTTTTTGAGTTTATGTGTGTGAATGGGGGAGTTAGGTTAAAATAAGAAATTATAAGGTCTTTAGACATAGACTTATCTTAATAGTGTTTAAGATTTAGTTTTAATAAATAGTTAATTTGTTGTTGTTGAAAGATACCTGGTTTGGTCTGTTTTATTCTGGGGGTTACTAGAGTGTTTAATTTAGCTGTTTTCCGGTTGAGTGGGAAAACTTTAATAATATGCTGCAATCTATGGAGTGATGGGACTGAATTAACAGTGCGTTGCTCCTGCCTCGTTCGTAACATTCTTGATTGAGTTCTTTGAGAGGAGAGGGTTGATGGGGGTACAGGTAATGTGTATACGGGCTTTCAAAAAGTGTTTGATAAAGAACAGCATAATGGATTTGTTAGCAAAATTAAAGCCCACGGAACTAAAGGGACAGTGGCAGCATGGATTCAAAATTGGCTAATGGGGATAGGTAGCAGCATACTGGCGAATGGTTATTTCTCAGACTGGAGGAAGGTATACAGTGGTGTTTCTTGGGAGTCGGTGTTAGGTATTTGACCACTGCTCTTTTTAATATATATTAAGTACCTGGACTTGGGCATACAGGGCATAATTTCAAAGTTTGCAGAGGACATGAAATCAAAAAGTAAATAATGAGAAGGATCGTAATAGACTTCAGGAGGACAGACAGATAGGTGAAACAGGCAGACACATAGCAGATGAAATTTCATGTAGAGAAGTGTGAAGTGATACATTTTGATAGGAGGAATGAGGAGACGCAATATAACCAAATGGCACAATTTCAAAGGGGGTGCAGGAACAGAGAGACCTGGAGGAACACAAATCTTTGAAGGTGGCAGGACAAGTTGAGAAGGTTGTTAAAATGGGATCTTTGGCTTTATAAATAGAAGCATAGAGTAAAAAAGGGAGGAAGTTATGCTAAAGTTTTATACAACAGTGGTTAAGCCTCAGCTAACATATTGTAATCAATTCTGTACAGGACACTTTAGGAAGGATGTCAAGGCCATAGGGAGGGAGCAGAAGAGATTTACTAGCATGGTGCTTGGGATGAGGGACTTCAGTTATGTGGAGAGACTGAAGAAGCTAGGGTCATTTTCCTTAGAGGAGAAAGTTAAGAGGAGATTTGATGAAGGTTTTCAAAATCGTGAATGGTTTTAATAGAGTAAATAGGGAGATTCCAATGACAGAAAAATCAGTAACCGGAGAACACAGATTTAACGTGATTGGCAAAAGAACCAGCAACAGTATAACAAAACTTATTTTTTCCACAGAGTTGTTTGATCTGGAATGCATTATCTGAAAGGGTGGTGGAAACAGATTCAACAGCAACATTCAAACAAGAATTGGATAAATACTTGAAGGGAAAGAGTGAGGGAGTGGGATTAAATGGATAGCTCTACCAACAGCTGCACAATCATGATGGACAAAATGGTCTCACTGTGCTGTGTCGTTGCACTTGGAAAAGCATAGTATGATTAGAACAAGTCAGCATGGTTTTACTAAAGGGAGTTCCTATTTGACAAATTTATTGGAATGTTTTGAGGATGTAACTAGTAAGGTAGATAAAGGGGAACCAGTAGATGTAGTATACCTGGATTTTCAAAAGGCATTTGATAAGGTGCCACATAAAAGATTAAGAGGCAGGATAAGGGCTCATGGTGTTGGGGGTAATATATTAGTGTGGATAGAGGAGGATTGGTTAACAGCCAGAAAGCAGAGTGTGGGCATAAATGGAGCATTTTCAAGTTGGCAGGCAGTGAATAGTGGGGTGCTGCAAGGATCAGTGCTGGGGCCTCAGCTATTTACACTCAATACTAATGACTTGGATGACGAGACAGAAAGTAATGTAGCTAAGTTTGCTGATGATAGAAAGCTCGGTGGAAAGGTAAGCTGCGGGGAGGACGTAGAGAGGCTACAAAGAGATATAGACAGGTTAAGTGAGTGGGTAACAAGATGGCAAATGGAGTATAATGTAGGGAAGTGTGAAGTTGTTCACTTTGATTGTAAAAATAGAAAAGCAGAATATTTTTTAAAAGGTGTGAAACTGGTAATTGTTGATGTTCAGAGAGCCTTGGGGGTACTTGTACAAGGAACACACAAAATTAACATGTAGGTGAAGCAGGCTATTAGGAAGGCAAATGGCATGTTGGTCTTTATTGCAAGGGGATTGGCGTACAGGAATAAAGAAGTCTTACCAAAATTGTACAGGGCTTTGGTGAGACTGCACCTGGAATACTGTATGCAGTTTTGGTCTCCACATTTAAGAAAGGATATACTTGCACTGGAGTGGGTGCAGCAAAGATTTACTAAATTGGTCCCTGGGATGAAGGGGTTATCCTATGATGAGAGGTTGAATAAATTGGGCCTATATTCTCTGGAGTTTAGAGGAATGAGAGGCGATCTAATTGAGACATACAAGATTCTGAAAGGGCTTGATAGGGTAGAAGCTGAGAGATTGTTCCCACTGGTCAGGGAATCTAGAACATGGGGACACAGTCTCAGGATAAGGGGCCAATCATTTAGGACTGAGATGACGAAAAATTACTACACTCAAAGGGTTGTGAATCTTTGGAATTCTCTACCCCAGAGGGTTGTGGATGTTCCATCATTGAATACATTTAAGGCTGGGATAGATAGATTTTTGGTTTCGCAGAGAATCAAGGGATATGGGGAACGGGCAGGAAAGTGGAATTGAAGCCCAACATCAGTCATGATCGTATTGAATGGTGGAGAAGGCTCAATGGGCCATATGGTCTACTTCTGCTCCTATTTCTTATTTCTTGTGTTCTATGATTCTATGATTTTATAATTAAATAGGTTATACAAATTCAGTGTTTGAATTCTATTTTCATTATGATAAAGTGTCAGTTAGAATTTAGCTACATTTGTGATTTTTTTTTGTACATTCAATATTTTGTAACTTACTTGTATTACTCACATTATGAAATAATTGTAGATCTTGGTTTTCAAAAAGAGTACCAAAGGGCCTTTTTACTGCATTGTTACTTTGCTTTGATTCAGAAATAATTAGATTCCAATAGGTTGACAGAGAAACAACAGAAAATAGAGATATTACATAGTAGTCATTTTTTGGCATATAGCTCTGCACAAACCACAATGGCAGTGAGAGAGACTTGGTCTCAAAGCATTGTCATACTACTGGCACTGTTTTGAGAGCAATGCAGGACTGGCAGATATGAATTACACTGAGAGCCCTGCATCACTCACCAAATTAAAGCAAATGGAGATATGCTTACATAGGCCTGACATTCAAATACTATGCACTTTTTAAGCTTAACTTAAGCTTGTTATAACCAAATTGCAGTTGTACTGCAGCAGGTGTGAAGGCCAAACAGACTTAAGGCTGTCTTACATTCCCCACCCCCCCCCTAAATTTCACTTAGCTTTTCATTTGATCAACACTATGCAGTTTGGTACTGCATAGGCAAGATCACTGCATTAATGCAAAATATATTATGTAAATTGGCTAATAGAGTGAACATCTTGCAATCATATTAAACAGCAGAGATATCCTCACCTATATACATAAGAGCTACATTAAGAAACAAAATATTTTTCATTTGAAGAATCTACATTGCCTTTAAGTAAAACCTCATTACCCACTCTAGTTTTATTCTAAGTGTCTTCAATGTGCATCACTACTGACCGAGCTGGCCGAGTCCTGAAGGACATAGCTGCCAGACTGGGCCTGCTGGATTTCACCTCACCAATCTACATCTCGCAGATGCATCCGTCCATGACAGTATTGGTAGGAATGACCACTGCACAGTCCTTATGAAGACAAAGACCCGACTTCACATTGAGAATGTCCATTGTGTTATGTGGCACTACCACCATGCTAAATGAGATAGACTCAAAACAGATCTAGCAGCTCAAAACTGAGGCATGAGGCATTGTGGATCATCATCAGCAGCAGAACTGTATTCAGCCAAAACCTGTAACCTCGTGGCCTGGCATATCCCGCACTCTACCATTACCATCAAGGCAAGGCATCAACCCCGGTTCAATAAAGAGTGCAGGAGAACGTGCCAGAAGCAGCATGAGGCATACCTAAAAATTAGGTGCCAACCAGGGGAAGCTACAAAACAGGACTACATGCATGCTAAACAGCGGAAGTAGCATGTGATAGACAAAGCTAAGCGTCCCACAACCAATTGATCAGATCTAAGCTCTGCAGTCCTGCCACATCCAGTCATGAATGGTGGTGGACAATTAAACAACTAACCGCAGGAGGAGGCTCCACAAATATCCCAATCCTCAATGATGAGGGAGACCAGCACTTCACTACAAAAGACAAGGCTAAAGCATTTGCAACAATCTTCAGCCAGAAGTGGAGAGTGGATGATCCATCTCGGCCTCCACCTGAGGTCCCCAGCATCACAGATGCCAGTCTTCAGCCAATTCAATTCACTCCACGTAATATCAAGAAATGGCTGAAGGCACAGGATATAGCAAAGATTATGGGCCCTGTCAACATCCTGGCTGAAGTACTGAAGACTTGTGCTGCAGAACTGGCCATTCCCTTAGCCAAGCTGTTCCATTACAGCTACAACACTGGCATCTACCCTGCAATGTGGAAAATTGCCCAGGTGTGTCCTGTCCATAAAAAGCCGGGCAAATCCATCTGACAAATTACCGCCCCATCTTTGATCATCAGCAAAATGATGGAAGGTGTCGTCGACAGTGCTATCAAGTGGCACTTACACAGCAATAAACAGCTCACCGATGCTCAGTTTGGGTTCCGCCAGGGCCACTCGGCTCCTGACCTCATTACAGCCTTGGTTCAAAAATGGACAAAAGAGCTGAATTCAAGAGGTGAGGTGAGAGTGACTGCCCGGGTGTGACATCAACGAGCCCTAGCAAATTTGAAGTCAATGGGAATCATGGGGAAACTCTTTACTGGTTGGAGTCATACCTAAAGCAAAGAAATATGGTTGTGGTTGTTGGAGGCCAATCAGCTAAGCTCCAGGACATCAGTGCCGGTAATGTCCTAGGCCTGACCATCTTCAGCTGCTTCATCAATGACTTCCCCTCCAACATAAGGTCAGAAGTAGGGATGTTCGCTGATGATTGCACAGTGTTCAGTAACATTTGCGACTCCTCAGATACTGAAGCAATCCATGCCCAGATGCAGAAAGACCTGGCCAACATTCAGGTTTGGGCTGATAAACGGCAAGTGACATTTGCACCACACAGTGCCAGGCAATGACCATTTCCAACAAGAGAGAATCTAACCATCTCTCCTTGACATTCAAGGGCATTACGATCACTGAATCCCCCACCATCAACATTATGGGGTTACCATTGACCAGAAACTTAGCTGGACTAGCCATATAAATATTGTTGCTAGAAGAGCAGGTCAGAGGCTGGGAATTCTGTGGGCAAGTAACTCACCTCCTGACTCCCGAAATGCCTGTCCACCATCTACAAGGCACAAGTCAGGAGTGTGATGGAATACTCTCCACTTGCCTGGATGGGTGCAGCTTCAACAACAATCAGGAATCTCAACACCATCCAGGACAAAGCAGCCCACTTGATCGACACCCCATCCACCACCTTAAACATTCACTCCATCCACCACTGGCACAAAATAGCCGCAGTGTATGCCATGTACAAAATGCACTACTGCAACTCACCAAGTCTTCTTCAACAGCACCTTCCGAATCTGTGACCTCTACCACCTAGAAGAACAAGGGCAGCAGACACATGGGAATACCACCTGCAAGTTCCCCTCCAAGTCACACATCGTCCCGACTTGGACATATATTGCCATTCCTTCACTGTCGCTGGGCACTGTGGGTGCACCTACACTAGATGGACCGCAGTGATTCAAGAAGGCAGCTCACCATCACCTTCTGAAGGGCAATTAGGGATGGGCAACAAATGCTGGCTTTGCCAGCGATGCTCACATCACATGAAAGAATAAAAAAAAACTGAAAGTTTTAGATCATGCAGCTGGTCAATAATACCAAGCATTTTGCTTTGTGTATTTTATTTGGGTTTTGTTAACCTCTGAATAATGCTGGACTCACATTGTCTCTAGCTGCTACGAACACAGAGGGAAAAATTGTAACGTGAAAAGGTCACACATTCAAACCCCAGACCTGACTGACATGCCAGTCTTCAGAATCAGTCGTGCAATGAATTTTGTCAGTTCTGAGACAAGAGGTTCTATGCAGCACTCATGAACCATATTATATTGAGGTGGAAGGAGGAAAATCGATAAATACTATTCAAAATAAAGTAGGGCAGTACTCTTGATGATCTGGCCGACATTTATCTACAACCATGCCACTAAATCACATTATCTGTTACTTTTCTCATTGCTGTTTATCAGGCATAGCATAAATTGGCTGCTGCGTTTTCTTATATTACAACAATGTTAAGTACACGTCAAAACTACTTAATTGACTATGAAAACGCTTTGGGATATCTTCGGGAAGGGGCGAGGCGGTGGCATAGTGGTAATATCACCAGACTAGTAACCTAAAGCCCCAGGCTAATGCTCTGGGGACATGGGTTCGAATCCCACCACAGCAGATGGTGGAATTTGAATTTGATTCATAAAAAAAAATGTGGAATTTTAAAATGAACTAGTCTAGTGGGGATCATGAAACCATAGTTGATTGTTGTAAAAAAAACCATCTGGTTCACTAATGTCCTTGAGGGAAGGAAATCTGCTGTCCTTGTCTGGCCTACATGTGACTCCAGACCCACATCAATGTGGTTGACTCTTACATGCCCTCTGAAATGGCCTAGCAAGCCACTCAGTTGTATCAAACTGCTACAAAGTCCAAGAAAAGGACTGAAACCGGACGGACCACCTGATATCGACCTAGGCAGTGGAAACGACAACGGCAAACCCAGCCCTGTTGACCCTGCAAAGTCCTCCTTACGAACAACTGGGGGTTTGTGCCAAAATTGGGAGAGCTGTCCCATAGACTAGTCAAGCAACAACTGATATAGTCATACTCACCGAATCATACCTTGCAGACAATATCCCTGACACCACCATCACCGTCCTTGGATATGTGCTGACCAGAAACTGAACTGGACCAGCCACATAAATGCTGTGGCTACAAGAGCAGGCCAAAGGCTGGGAATTCTGCAGTGAGTAACTCATCTCCTGACTCCCCAATCCCTGTCCACCACCTACAAGGCACAAGTCAGGAGTGTGATGGAATACTCTCCACTTGCCTGGCTGTGTGCAGCTCCAACAATAATCAAAAAGCTCGGCACCATCAAGGACAAAGCAGCCTGCTTGATTGGCACCCCATCCACCACCTTCAACATTCACTCCCTCGACCGCTGACGCACGGTGGCCGCAGTGTGTGCCATCTACAAGATGCACTGCAGCAACTCACCAAGTCTCCTTTGACAGCACCTTCCAAACCATGACCTCTACCACCTAGAAGGTCAATCGCAGCAGATGCATGGGAACACCACCACCTGCAACTTTCCCTCCAAGCCACACACCATCCTGACTTGGAACTATATCACCACTGCACTGTTACTGGGTCAAAATCCTGGAACTCCCTTCCTAACAGCACTGTGGGTGTACCTACACCCCAAGGACTACAACGGTTCAAGAAGGCATCTCACCACTACTTTCTCAAGGGCAATTAGGGATAGGCAATAAATGCTGTCCTTGCCAGCGATGCCCACACCCCCTGAATGAATTAAGAAAAAAAAGGATGGGAAAGGTGCAGGTTTGTTCTACATGAGTGAAACTGTTAAACAAATAAAATGAGACTATAATAACAAAAGTAATTTGAAAAAAATTGGAATTTGGGATGACTGAGAATAAGGATGTATGAGGACTGGATTCATCATTAGAAGCTTACAGTTTTCCCCTCCCTTCTATTCAAACTTATAAATCCCTCTTGCTTGTCCCCATGCCCAGAGGAACTCATTGGAAGGATTTCCAGTTGTTTTCCATAGTAATATCTGGCAGTTGCTCTTCTGATAAAGGCCATCTAGCTACCTTGATGCTGATTAATCCTCAACCAGCATCAAATAGTTGCTATCAGAATTCTAGGACTGTTGTTATTGTGGAGGAATTGTTGAAACTTGGGCTATTAGACTGAACCCCCCACCCCCCCAAAAAAAGCCTTGATTTCCCAATTGGGTGTGAACCAGAACAGAATTGGTTGTTGCGCGGATAGTGCCTACTTGAAATGTCGAGAACTCACCAATTTCCAGTGAACAATCTCCAGGTGTGTGAAGTACCTCTGATTTTGATTTTCCTGTTGTCATCATCTGTTTCGACAGGAAGTAAAAGTCTGTAGCAGCTTAAAGGGGCAGGCATCTGAACTTTAAAATTGGGGATACAAGGCAAGATTTTGAGCAAAAAAGGTCTGGAAGTTGACAATTAGGCCATGGAATGAACCCTTTTAGGTGATGGGGCAGTAGAGAGTCTTCCTAAGCAAATGAGTCAGAGGAAGTGCTTTGTTGTATGCAGAGAGTGCAATAAGTCTTGAAAGGGATTGGGCAGAGGTAACCTCCAGTGTGTATGCTTCCTTCACAACATCACATACATGGAAGTTCAAAGAAGTTACCAGGTAATCCAAGGTAGGAAAAGCTCTTGCATTAATTCAGCATGTACAAAAGCTACAAATAATTCCCCTCAAACTGTTTTAAAGTACCTACAAACCTTAACATGAATACCCATGAAGCAGTGGAATGCCTTTTACACCCTAGCCTTTGCCTGGGAATATCCTTCACTCACATCCTTATAACAATTTAGTCCAAAAGAACCATGTTGATTGACAAGGGAGTCAAGGGTTATTGGGGAGCAGACAGGAAAGTGAAGTTGAGGCCACAATCAGATCAGCCATGATCTTATTGAATGGTGGAGCAGGCTTGAGGGGCTGAATGGCCTATTCCTGCTCCTATTTCTTGTGTTCTTGTGTTGTGTCCTGTCACTGAACTGAGTTGCCTATTGCATGTAGAGGCTAACACACCCATAGGAAATAAAATTCTTACTTGCCATAATAGAAAACTAACAAAAGTTGGCCAATAGGTTCAAAATTGCTGCACAACCTAAAAAAAGGTTGGCAATTCAAAATATGTCCCCAGAAAAAAAACCTATGATATCTGAAAGCAAGTAGTTACACAGAAAGTGCCGTGGGACATTGGCTTATATCTTAAGCTATGGATATAATCAACTTCGCTTGAAATAAGGAGATACAAGTGCACAAGATTAATTTTCGTGAGCATTTGTCTCGACAGTAAATGTGGACACTTTTAGCGCTTCAAGTCGATGATGTTTCATCAGAACATCAGTCATTGACCTGAAATATTAGCTTTGTTTCTCTCTCCACAGATGCTGCCTGACCTGCTGAGTATTTCCAGCATTTTCTGTTTTTATTTCAGATTTCCAGCATCTGCAGTATTTTGCTTTTGAATGAGAACACTTTGGTTCATTTCCCAGTGTTTTTTAAATTTGCAATAAACATGGTCATTGCATTTGTTTTGATCTGTCAGGATGTGAGATAAGCTGGGAAGACTGCAATTTTCTTGCCCATCATTGGTTGACCTGTGAATATGGTGGTGGTGGTAATAGGCCTTCTCCTTGAACTGTTGCTGTTCTGATGCTTCCACAGTGGTGTTCAGAAGAGAATTCTAGGATATTGATACGGCAATATATGTCCAAATCATGATTGCATGTAACTTGGAGAGGAGCTTTAGAGATGATGGTGTTCTCATTATATTGCTGCTCTTGTCCTTCTTCGTGGTAGAGGTTGCAGGAGAGGGAGGTGCTGTTAAAATAACCTTGCTGAGTTGCTACAGTACATCCTGTAGGTCGTATATATTGCAGATACTGGTGATGGAGGGGATGGATATTAAGTCTGGTATCTGGGGTACCAATCAAGCGAACCTCTCTGGTTTGGATGGCCTCGAGCTTATTGAGTGTTATTGTGGCAGCACCCATTCAGGCGAGTCGTGATTATTCCATCAGACTCCTGACCTGAATTCTTTGGTTGGTGGAGAGGTTTTAAGGGCTTTTGAGCTGAACATTCATTGCAGAATACCCACACTCTTCCCTGCTCTTTAAACATATTATTAATGCAGCTAGTCCAGTTAAGCTTCTGGCCAGAGGTAACCCCCAATATATCAATGGTGGGAGACTCTGTGGCAGTTGTATTGAAGGACAAGGGGAGATAGCTTATGCAGTACAAATATTACCTGCCACTTATCAGCCCAAGCCTGGATGGTATCCAGGTCCTGCTGTAGACTAGCATGGGCTGCTTCATCATTGGTGATGTTGTAAATGGAGACGAACATTGAAAATTATCAGTGAAAAGGCCCATTCCCGACATTATAATGAAAGAGGGTCACTAATGAAACAATTGAAGGTGTGTGCACCAAAGATGCTTCCCTGAGGAACTGTAGCAGCAATATCCTGGGTCTATAATGACTGCCTTCTGACAATCACAGCTATCTTCCTTTGTGTCAAGTATGACTTCAGCCATTGAGAAAGAGAAATAATGAATACACTGAATGCCGAAAACAAGATTAATAGGTTGAATCATCTGAATACTAGTTAATAGAAATAGATGATGTAAACAATCATCTCAAGGAGATAGTGTAAGGCCACTAAAACAGGAAGCAATAGGTAAATAAACTAAACTGGAGAAAAAACATGGGAAAGGTCCACAAAAGGAAAGATAAAATGGGTGATAGTGGAAAGAAGCCCTGTCAATGCTGGAGATTTGAAATGACAACAGACAATGCAGGAAATACACAGTAAGCCCAAAAGAGTGACAATATAGGCTGACACTGCTTTGTCCACCCCACATCGCTCTGTTCTGGCAATTAGGGTCTATCCTCAAAATATCAATTTGCCTCCCTCCAGCATGGCTCTGTTAGGTCAACCTCACATCACCAGCATCAATTGTGTGTGTGTTTTTTTAAAAAAAAAGACGTAGTTAAATTCTGAAATTACTCAAATGAGTGCTCAGTTTGGAAGGCTGAATAATTCCCAGGACAAAGATGAGATGCTGTTCCCGAAGCTTGTATTGAGGCTGGTTAGAATAGTGTAGGAAGCCAAAGACAGAGAGCGCATTGTGTGAATGGGAAATGGAAGTTAAAGAGACAAATTACAGTGAGGTCAGGCTCACACTTGGAGCAAAACTGAGGTGTTTGACAACACCTAATCTCCATTTGCTGTATTCCTTGTAGCTACTTGAGCAGTTGTTATGTCCCCAGTTCTGTGGCATTGTTTATATTAACTTACTTTCCATCAACATACTGTTGTGGTTGTTAGTTTCCATCACAAGAACATAATGGGATAGTTCTTTCAACATTGACACTGCCTCTGGAAAACAAGAGTGTAGCCAGAACAAATGTCTAGTTTGCACAAGTACTTATCTTTTATACAGACTTTGAATTGCATTACAAGCTGCTGCTGCAAACACTACCGTTCACTGTCCCTACTGCATTTAAGCATTCTTTCTGCATTTAAATTTATGATCTTTGCTCACTTCATAAAGGCACAGGTTTTTCCATGGTCGATGAAATGAGGCCAGTGTTGGGCCTGCTTACTTCAATTATAACAGGAGTATTGACCAGTTTGTCAATGAAATGTATTAATCACTATTTTATTGTGTAATAATGTTATTGACTATTTAAAAGCTGGTTGGCAGGGGAGCACATTGTCAGTTAACACCTCTTTAGAACCCCGTTATAAGAGATTGGAATTTTGAAGCACCTGGTCATTTCAAATACATCGCAGATGTCTACAGGCAATTAATTTTCAGCACAGTAATGAATTTATGCAGCAGTCTTTAAATGTACATCAACACAATAAGAAATAGCTATCATTGAACTATTTGGAAACAACACAGAGGTTTCTTGGATAAATCTTATTTATTATAATCTGTCCTTGTGCAGCAGGCTCATCTAACCAAGGTGTATTGTGGGTTAAATGGTGTTATTGTCACCCACTCCTGCTAAAGACAAAATGCTTCAACTTTTCTGGTCTTATGGAGAAATGACAAAACACATGATGCATGTGTCTGGCAAATCTGAGCACCAGATGCTGCTGGATCTGACAATCATGAAAACAGCAGTGCACAGTAACTGTCATCACAGAGATTTTTTTAAATTTCCAAAATATACTTTATTCATAAAAATTACATTACCAGTTTCAAACAGCACCACGTCAAAAGTGATCAGTTTCCTTCAATACAATCATGAGTTGCCTCACAACCCTTCCAAATCATTTGTTATGTCATATACATTGTTACATTTTACAGCACACAAAATTTTCCCGATACAGTTCGAGGGGTTTCCCATTGATCCAACCCCTCCGTTTAGCTTGGTCCTTACATGTTGGTCTTTCCCCATTAAGCCTTTGCTGTGGCTGCCCCAAGCTTTAGTGCGTCCCTCAGCACGTAGTCCTGGACCTTGGAATGTGCCAGTCTGCAACATTCGGTCATGGACAACTCTTTGCGCTGGAAGACCAGCAAGTTTCGGGCAAACCAAAGGGCGTCTTTCACCGAATTGATAGTCTTCCAGCAGCAGTTGATGTTTGTCTCAGTGTGCGTCCCTGGGAACAGCCCGTAGAGCACAGACTCCTGTGTTACCGATCTGCTTGGGATGAACCTCGACAAAAACCACTGCATCTCTTTCCACACCTGCTTTGCAAAGACACATTCCAGAAGGAGGTGGGCAATCGTCTCTTCCCCGCCACAGCCACCGCGGGGGCATTGCGCGGAGGGGGCGAGACTTCGGGCGTGCAGGAAAGATCTGACGGGGAAGGCTCTTCTCACCACCAGCCAAGCTACATCTTGGTGCTTGTTTGAAAGTTCTGGTGATGAGGCATTTTGCCAAATGACTTTGGCAGTCTGCTCGGGGAACCATCCGACAGGATCCACCGTCTCCTTTTCCCGTAGGGGCTTGAGGACATTCCGTGCAGACCACTGCCTGATGGATCGGTGGTCAAAGGTGTTTTCCCGCAGAAACTGCTCCACGAAGGATAGGTGGTATGGCACGGTCCAACTGGATGGAGCGTTCTCACAGAGATACCAGCTTACTTGTCAAAAGAAAGACTTACATTCATATTTAGTGCATTTCATGCCCACAGGACATCCCAAACCACTTTACAGTCAATGAAGTATAGTCACTGTTGCAATGTAGGAATCACAGCAGCCAACATGTGCATGACAGGATCCCACAAACAGCAATGTGAAATGACAGGATAATCTGTTTTTTGTTTTTGTAATGTTGATTAAGGGATAAATATCAGCCAGGGCACTGGCAATAACTCCCCTGCTCTGCTTTAAAATAGTGACATGGAAACATTTACATCCACTTTAGAGGGCAGCTAGGATTTCAGTTTCACATGACATCAGAAAGACAGCACCTCTGACTGTGCAACACTCTCTCAGTACTGCAGTGTCAGCCTTGAGTTTTATGCTCAGGTCTTTGGAGTGGGACTTCAACCCACTATCTTCTGACTTACAGGCAAGAGTGCTATCAACTGAGCCATAGCTGACACCTGAAAAGGCTTATTGAGCTGTTTGTTGAGAAACAAAGGTCGGATTCAATTCTCAAGATTATGCAAGATTTTTCTTACTTCAACCTGATTCCTTGGACAACAGCATAAGAATCTGTGAGGTTGATGTGTTTATAATACAAGATATACCATTATCTGGTCATTATCACATTGCTGTTTGTGGGAGCTTGCTGAGTGCAAATTGGCGGCCACATTTCCTACATTACAACAGAGACGACATTTCGAATTCATTGACTGTAAAGTGCTTTGGGGCATTCTGAGCTTGTGAAAGACTATACAAATGCAAGTCCTTCCTTCCTTCCTTCCTTCCTTCCGTCCTCCCCCCTTCCCTCCTTCCCTCCTTCCCTCCTTCCTTTCCTCCTTCCTTTCCTTCCTTCCCTCCTTCCTTTCCTCCTTCCTTTCCTCCTTCCTTCCTTCCCTCCTTCCTTCCCTCCTTCCTTCCTTCCTTCCTTCCCTCCTTCCTTCCTCCTCCTTCCCTCCCTCCCTCCTTCCTTCCTTCCCTCCCTCCTTCCTTCCTTCCTACTTTCTCTCTTTCTCTCTCTCTTTCTTTCTGAAAATAAACCACATTTTAACCCTTTACTCTCATTTTTATCGAACCCACCAAGAGCTGTAAATGTTAACTTAAGACATGAATTAAAATGAAAAAACACATGTATTATCCAACTGAATTCTAAGTAGGATTTAGTGTACATCTAAAGGCTGTTTAAAAAATAACAATGTAAAAAAGATTCTTTGCTGTGATTTTGGCAAAGCAGCTCCTGGATAAGTATTTCAGCTGGTAATTTAGCCATCAGCAAATGGATCTTTGTACTGACTCATAATTGTGATCTTTTAGAATTTTGTACATTAACATTTCCTTATTTGCCAGCATTTATATTCTAATTTGAGGAAAAGCTTTTTCCCAAGTGTGCTTTGCTTAGTGAGCAGAGCAGTAGTTAGCATAATCACCTTCAAGCAGCTCCGGTTTGTATTAGTTTTAGCAGTAGAAGCTGTAGTTTATTTCCTTATAGTTTAGCCACCTTCAAAAGAGACAGTCAGTGTGAGGTTTAAAGATAAACCAAAAAAACTCTCTCTCTCCTATATTCATGTATATATATTATGTAATTTGAGCCTTTGGTTTGTGAGTAATGGGGAAGATTTCAGGATAAGAGTACACACAGTCATCTTTGATTATTCTGGGAACTCTGAAACAAGTTATGCATTTACAAGCATCAATTTGACCTTGCTAGACATACACTTTTTATTATTCATTCTTGGGATGTGAACATCACTGGCAAGGCCAGCATTTATTGCCCATCCCTAATAACCCTTGAGTAGGTGCTGGTGAACTACCGTTGTGAACTGCTGCTGTCCATGTGGTGTAGGTACACCTGCAATGCTGTTAGGGAGGGGGTTCCATTATTTAGACCCAGCACAGTGAAGGAATGGTGATATAATTCCAAGTCAGGATGGTGTGTGACTTGGAGAGGAACTTGCAGGTGGTGGTGCTCCCATTCATCTGCTACTCTTGTCCTTCTAATTGGTAGAGGTCACGGGTTTGGAAGGTGCTGCCGAAGGAGCCTTGGTGAATTGTTGCAGTGCCTCTTGTAGATGGTACACACTGCTGCCACTGTGCACCAGTGGTGGATGGAGTGAATGTTTAAGAGGGTTGATAGGGTGCCAATCAAGTGGGCTGCTTTGTCTTGGATGGTGTCAAGCTTCTTGAGTGTTGGTGCTTCACTCATCCAGGCAACTGGAGAATATTCCATCACACTCCTGATTTGTGCCCTGTAGATGGTGGACAGGCTTTGAGGAGTCAGGAGGTGAGTTACTCGCCGCAGAATTTGCAGCCTTTGATATATTCTTGTAGGCACAGTATATATATGGCTGGTGGTAACCCCCAGAAGTTTCTGGTGGGGAACTCAGTGATGGTAATGCTGTTGAATGTCAAGGGGAAATAGTTAGATTCTCTCTTGTTGGAGATGGTCATTGCCTGTGTTGCACAAATATTACTTGCCACTTATCAGCCCAAACCTAAATGTTGTCCGGGGTCTTGCTGCATATGGGCACAGACTGCTTCAGTATCTGAGAAGCTGCGAATGTTACTGAACACTATGCGATCATCAGTGAACGTCCCCACTTCTGACCTTATGATTGAAGGAAGGTCATTGATGAAGCAGCTGAACATGGTCGGGCCTAGGACACTACCCTGAGGAAATCCTGCAGCGATATCCTGGGACTGAGATGATTGGCCTCCAACTGCCACAACCATCTTGCTTTGTGCTAGGTATGATACCAACCAGTGGAGAGGTTTCCCATTGATTCCCATCGACTTCAATTTTGCTAGGGTTCGTTGATGCCACACTCAAGTCAAATTTTGCCTTTTTGTCAAGGACAGTCACTCCCACCTTACCTCTTGATTTCAACTCTTTTGTCCATATTTGGACCAAGGCTATAATGAGGTCTGGCAGAACCCAAACTGAGACCAATGAGCGGGTTGTTGCTGTGTAAGTGCCGCTTGATAGCACTGTCGATGACACCTTGCGTAACTTTGTTGATGTTGAGAGTATAGACTGATGGGGCAGTAATTGGCTGTATTGGATTTGTTCTGCTTTTTGTGGACAGGTCATACCTGGGCAATTTTCCTCATTGTCAGGTGTTGAATTGCACTGAAAAAGCTTGGATAAGGGTGTGGCTATTTCTGGAGCACAAGTTTTCAGTACTGCAGCCAGGATGTTGCCAGTGCCTATTGCCCTTGCTGTATCCAGTACCTTCAGCCATTTCTTGATATCACGTGGAGTAAATTGAATTGTCTGAAGACTGGCATCTGTGGTGATGGAAGGAGGCCAAGATGGATCATCCACTTGGCAGTTCTGGCTGAAGCTGGTTGCAAATGCTTCAAACTTGACTTAATTTGTATCATAGAAACAATATCTGGATAAATTTGCTAAATGTGTGAGTAACCTGAATGGGAAGTCTAAAAGTTTCAGGTTGGTTTGGATGGAAAATGTTGACAATTTGACTCTGAATTATCTTTTTATATGAGGAAAAAAAAGGGTTAATTAAAAAGATATGATAATTACATTAATACTACAAAGAGGTCAATAATTCAGTGAAGAGCTTATTACTAGGTTTATTGCTGTTCATATTTCTGTTTATATTTGCGAGAAAGATTTAAAGTGAATCCGCTGCAGTATAGAACATTGTCTTTTTGGACTCTGTGTCAGCATCAGGAGTTCATGGTTAGGACCCAATTTCACACTGTTTCATGATAGCTCTAATTTGTGCAATTTGAATCTGGCAATTCAGATTCAAATCTCCAAAGTTTGAACTTGAGGATCTCTGAAGCCGCAATCAAAAATCTGAATTTGATGGCTGGAGTGTGCCATTCAAAATGGCAGCAGTTTGAACGTACAACTATTCAGAAAATCGTAACAGTTATTTCACCTCCATTTCGGAACAATGATAATAACTGATATCATGTTAACTTGTGTTCTGTCAGTTCTTACTATCTAGTGATGGAATGAAACTTTTTTGACATACAGATCAACCAGTCTATTAGAATGATTTGAGAGGATGAGTGGCCTACTCCTATGTTCCTATTTGCAGAGATGGATGCTCCAATTGACTGCAAAGAAGTTCTTTTCTTCTGTCTTTTTTTTTACTATAATTTTAAATTTAAGTTGAAAATTTAAAAAATGTTTTTGTGGATATGGTGCTCCTTAATTTTTTGTCCCTTTTTTCTTTCATTTGGGTTTCACCAGATCCCATATCCTCTGCTGGAAAGATTGTAAGTGGGTGACCTATTTCCTGCCATCCAATTACAAAGCTGAGAACCCACATCCTACCAATCCTTAGTAGCTCTGACAGTAACTGATACCAAATTACCAATCATTTTTCACCATAGCAACACATCCTGATCCTGCTGCCGGGAGGAAATGGGAGTTGGGAACATGCTGGTGCCGGGACCCAGAGAGTGATTTTTGAGGTGGTGTCCAATTAATGACAGTGGGTGGGCTCCTGAGGCTGGTGGGCCAATAAGGGCCCTCCAGCACTGAGGGATTGGCAACTCCTCAGACAGTGGTGGGAGGTGTCGATGTAGCTTGGAGAAAGAGAGGGCGCCTCAAGATGGAGCTGCCCTCTGAACAGCTTTTACAAATGTTAAAATCAAAGGGGCCACAGCTTCCATGTTGGCATTGTGTAGGAGCACCCCCTTCACTGGATGGCCAGTGGCCTCAGCTGTGGCCCTGTGGCTGGGCTGGTGCCATTGGGGGTGGGGGGGCTTTCCTAGCTGGATGGAATGCTGGCCACCACCACACCGCCCCCCCCGCCACCCCACCGCCCACCGTCACCACCCCGGTCTGCCGCCTTGAGGCTTCCTCCATCCCTTGGCCATGGTTCAGCCTCAATGGGGGGGGGTCCGCATGCCAACTAGAAAATTCCAGTCGGCATCTGCACAGTGGCCTAAATAGGCCTTTTAATTGGTCTAATTGGCTACCCGCAGCTTGCAGGTGGGTAGTTGTCACATCCTGGATTCTGCCTTAATGAAAATTGCCTGGAGGCAGGACCATGGTGGGAGACCGGCATGCTGGTTGGTAGCGGGAATTTACAGGCCCATCAGTCCTGCCTCCGCAGCCGAATGAAAATTTAGCCCAGGACGTTCGACAGACTCAGAAAGAAATCGGCCTGGTGCCATATATCGGTATTCTAACATAATATACTGCATTGCTGGAAAGTTCTGTTGTTGATGCTCTAGATGACTGCATGATTTACAAAGGGTTTGATACCAAACATGGTGCATGTTGCCACCCTTAATAAGTACTCACTGTTGACTCTTCACTTTCTATTTGGCATGAACTTTCCTTGAATTATAGCTACAATACTGGAATTAGTTAAAAATACAGGGCATGCGACTGCCAAAAAAGCAGATTCATTATCTTGGATCTGACATGAGGAAATTTAGGTGTTAGTTTGTTAATGCAAAAATACTCCATGAGCATGATAATGTGAAAATCTATCATTTTATCCAAAGGCAGTATAAATGAATTGTTATTAACTGTTATGTTAAATACTAAATCTTTATTGTGATTTATATTCTAACTAGATCTGACTTGAATTTCTTTTTAGATTTTTGAGATTTTGCCAAGTATAAAATTAAATCCTTAATATTTTTCTTTTTTGTCACTAATGCAGCAATATAATTGTTTTGAGTTCCCCAGCGACCATTACTTTACATCCCAGTTTGAAGCCCATCTCTTTTTATTATATACTTTAATTTCTCTCTTTCTGCCTCCCCCCACATTTTCTCATCACCATGAATCCTCCAGCTAGAAAGGGAAGACAGTTTGGGCCTCCTTTGTTCCATTACTCCAAACACTATAACATGCAGTTCAGAATCAACTGCTTTGCAAGAGCATCACAGTAGAGGCCTATCCTCTCTTCAGCTAACTTTCACTCGTGCACTCCCAGCATTGGATTGTCATCCAAAATGGAACTACCTGGCAAATTTTCCCCTGCTCGCTTGGGGTGGTGGGGGTGGGGGGGTGCTGAAGCCAGTTTTAGCATCCTTCCCACCACTTCAGCTGAGATCAGCTAACTGTGTAGATCGAGAATTAAAT
The DNA here is from genome assembly GCF_036365525.1 of Heterodontus francisci. Lineage (NCBI taxonomy): Eukaryota > Metazoa > Chordata > Chondrichthyes > Heterodontiformes > Heterodontidae > Heterodontus > Heterodontus francisci. Next base: position 55,579,809 of record NC_090376.1, on the reverse strand, counting down.
CTGGTACTTTCTTGCTGTGTATGGCTCTATCATTTGTTGGATAATTGCACTTGAGTCATTGGAGGAATTTCAAGGGAGCTACAATTTCATTTTTATTATATACTGTTGCATTTTTTTTGATTCATTCATGGGATGTGGGCATCACTGGCTAGGACAGCATTTATTGCCCATCCCTAATTGCTCATGAGAAGGTGGTGGTGAGCTGCCGTCTTGAACCGCTGCAGTTCATGTGGGGTAGGTACACCCACAGTGCTGTTAGGAAGGGAGTTCCAGGATTTTGACCCCAGCGACGGTGAAGGAGCTGCGATATATTTCCATGTCAGGATGGTGTGTGGCTTGGAGGGGAACTTGCAGGTGGTGGTGTTCCCATGCATTTGTCCTTCTAGGTGGTAGAGGTCGCGGGTTTGGAAGGTGCTGTCGAAGGAGCCTTCGTGAGTTGCTGCAGTGCATCTTGTAGCTGGTACGCACTGCTGCCACTGTGCGTCGGTGGTGAAGGGAGTTTATGTTTGTGGATGGGGTGCCAATCAAGCGGGCTGCTTTGTCCTGGATGGTGTTGAGCTTCTTGAGTGCTGTTGGAGTTGCACCCATCCAGGCAAGTGGAGAGTATTCCATCACATTCCTGACTTGTGCCTTGTAGATGGTGGACAAGCTTTGGGGAGTCAGGAGGTGAGTTACTTGCCGCAGGATTCCTAGCCTCTGACCTGCTCTTGTAGCCACGGTATTTATATGGCTACTCTAGTTCAATTTCTGGTCAATGGTGAATGTTGATAGTGGGGGATTCAGTGATGGTAATGCCTTTGAATGTCAAGGGGAGATGGTTAGATTCTCTCTTGTTGGAGATAGTCATTGCCTGTCACTTGTGTGGTGCGAATGTTACTTGCCTCTTATCAGCCCAAGCCTGTATATTGTCCAGGTCTCGCTGCATTTCTACACGGACTGCTTCAGTATCTGAGGAGCCACGAATGGTGCTGAACATTGTGCAATCATCAGTGAACATCTCCACTTCTGACCTTATGACTGAAGGAAGGTCATTGATGAAGCAGCTGAAGATGGTTGGGCCTAGGACATTACCCTGAGGAACTCCTGCAGTGATGTCCTGGAGCTCAGATAATTGACCTCCAACAACCACAACCATCTTCCTTTGCGCTCGGTATGACTCCAACCAGCAGAGAGCTTTCCCCCTGATTCCCATCGACTCCAGTTTTGCTAGGGCTCCTTGATGCCATACTCCATCAAATGCTGCCTTGATGTCAAGGGCAGTCACTCTCACCTCACCTCTTAAGTTTAGCTCTTTTATCCACGTTTGAACCAAGGCTGTAATGAAGTCAGGAGCTGAGTGGCCCTGGCAGAACCCAAACTGAGCAGGTTATTGCTAAGCAAGTGCTGCTTGATGGCACTGTTGATGACACCTTCCATCACTTTACTGACAATTGAGAGTAGACTGATGGGGTGGTAATTGGCCGGGTTGAACTTGTCCTGCTTTTTGTGTACAGGACATACCTGGGCAATTTTCCACATTGCTGCGTAGATGTCAGTGTTGTAGCTGTACTGGAACAGCTTGGCCATGGGTGCGGCAAGTTCTGGAACATAGATCTTCAGTACTATTGCTGGAATGTTGTCAGGGCCCAAAGCCTTTGCAGTATCTAATGCCTTCAGTAGTCTCTTGATATCATGCAGAGTGAATCGAATTGGCTGAAGACTGGCATCTGTGATGCTGGGGACTTCAGGAGAAGGCCAAGATGGATCATCAACTGTGGCTAAATGGCAATCATAAACAATTGATTGCTTTCTTGGTTAATAAATAGAAGGTTGGTAAAAAGCATCGTTGGGCATATGATCTCAACAATCATACTCCCTTGACATATGCATGTGCAGTTTAACCTTTTTGTGTATTTGTTGTTAATATGGTAAGGCAAAAAGCAGAACATGCGAGAATCTATTGATTGTTGTCTGTGTTTTATTTCTTTGGTTACTCTTTATTAATTATTTGCTAAAATGTTGTATAACATGGATGAAAGTGTTGGACCTTAGCACCATGGAAACACCAGCAACACAGACTGGGATTTGACAATCCAGAAGTGGATTGCAATGTAGGTGTGGGACAGCATCGGTACAGAGCCCTGACATCATCTCGATCTCAGTCGAATTCTGGTGGACAGCAAGACATGTGGTGACTCCGTTCGCATTTTAATAATGAGCTATTGAGAGGCAGTTAAGTAAGTTATTAAGCAATTAACTGTGATTTCAAGGGTCTGTCCTGATTTAGCATTAAGCTCACAGGGGACATGGGGTGTCAGAATCTCGGCGGCAACGAAGTGGCAGTTGCTGCCATCGCTGCACTTGGCAACCCATGGAGTAAGGTTTTTCTTGTTGTTCAGTGGGAAGGAGTTGGGCAGCACTTGATTTGGGGTCAAGGCCACCTTAATGAGATCATGCTTCTGGCAGGGGTCTCACTAGAGACCAGCTGGAGAGGTGTATGGTTTGGAGCAGCTATTGGCAGGTCGTGCAAATCAGAGTGGCAGTGCCCAATTGCCATGGGCATTGTGCATTCCAGAGGAGGGTCCTCCAGCGTGGAGGAGAACCAGGCTCACACATCGGGACAGCAGAGACCTCCTGGCCAACTGCAGGGGCAGTCTCCTGATGGGCAAGTGGCAGAAGGCCACAGAGGGGACCACGAGCAGGTGCCAGCTCGGAGACTAAGGTATCCTGCAGCAAAGGCATACAAACAGAGGAGGGGATACCTCCAGATGTCAGACAGGCCATGTCACCGTAGACTGTACCTCTCACGAGAGGCTGTGACCACTCTGTGTGCCATGATGGCGGAGGAGGTGGGCTCTGATTGCAGTGGTGGTCATCTGATGCCAGTGGCTCTGAATTTCTATGTGTCGTGTTCATTCCAGGGGCCCACTAGAGACATGAATGGCATCTCCCAATTAGCCACACATCACTGCATCAAGGTGGTGACAGATGCCCTCTTCAGGAGGGCCAGTTAGTACATTCATTACCGAACTGATGCGGACAGTCAGGCTCAGAGACAGAGGATTCACCATAATGGCAGCGATTCCCAAGTTGCAAGTTGCAATAGTCTGCACGCATGTGGCCATCAGAGCTCCCACAGGCCAGCCAGTGGCCTTCATTAACCGGAAAGGATTTAATTCCCTCATCGTGCAGCTTGTCTGCGACCACCATCAATGGATCCTGCAGGTGTGTGCATGGTACCCTGGGTGCAGCCACGTGCTTACGTTTGTCGGCAATCCCAGGTGCCAGAGCTTTTCACCCCCCCACCCAGTCCTGCATGCCTCCAAGTTTAGATACTTGCTGACAAGGGATGTCCACTGAAAAGCTGGCTGCTGTCACCTGTGAGGAAACCTAAGACGGAGGCTGAGGAATGCTACAATGTGAGCCATGCGGTGACCCACGCCACCATCGAGCAGACCGTCAGTCTCCTCAAGATGAGATTCAGGTACCAGGATTGTTCAGGTGGGGCACTTCAGTATGCCCCAGCAAGGGTCTCCCAGATAGTGATGGTTTGTTGTGCTTTAAGTAACCTGACGCTGCAGTGGGGAGAGGCCTTGGCTGATGAGGACTTACTGGAGTGCGAAGAGTCCTCAACAAGGAAGAAGATGAGGAATCTGGAGACCAGCTGTAGAATCTTTAATGACATGAGGGACCGCATGAAGGGCGCAGTGACATAGGTGCAAGGGAGTCTCGGGACGCTCTTGTACTCACTCGTTTTGTCTGACCCCTATTGCAGCAGTCAACCATTGAAATAAAAAAACAGCATTCCACCCACACTAATGCTACCACTTAGCTCTGCACTTAGTCTTAGCCCCTTGGCTTCAACAACAATGTGCAAAGGATGAACACACTAGCCGTGGTCCACCCATGCCATTCTTGCACTGAGAGTGTCACCAACAATAGATGAAAACTTGCATCAGCCAAATCCAACATTTATTTGTTACGATGCTTCCATTTTTTTTAAAATGATGAGGATCTGTGCTTTTAAACTGAAAAAAATTCCATAGATGCTGGAACTTTTTTTTTAAAGCGGTCATCTGAAGGTCTTTTGTACTGAGCTTGTAAACAGCAGTTACTGGAAGGCACCTGTTTCAGATAATTACCCAGCAGGGTTTTTTTTTGACTTGGGGATAGATTTTTACAAGGAAGTGACAGGTCAAGATTTATAGGGTTCAGGAGGCTTGTCTCCTGAGATGCTTTTGGTTTTGTTTCAGAGTGAGTTGGGATATGGACAGTATTAAAAAAACAGTTGGAGAAAGCTTGCCAAGGGAATAAACCCCAACTCAGTCTGTTCCAGCTGAGAAGCTCCGTGAAGCAAGTGTAAGAAACTGCCTGAAATCCCTGTTGTTGCATTTTTCCTGGAAAGCCTGCCCAAACTGATCTTCAACGTCGCCTGACAAGAACTGTTTTAGGAAGATCCCAGTGATAGCTGTCTACACGTACTTGGGATGCCAAACCAAAACAAAGGACATCTGACATCTTTCCAAATCTCTTTTTTCTTCAAGAATTAGCAAGTATCTGGCCAAAGTATTCTTTTTGTCTTTTATTTTGTAATAGAGCTGTAAAGAGTAAATCTCTATTTTTTTGGTTAACTGGTCTATGTGTGAGGGGCCTAAGGTAAAAAGGGAACTTTTATATTTCAATCTGTGTGTTTATGCTTTGCTTCTTTACTGTTTAAGACTCGTTTTGTAGTAAACTGATAATTTTGTTGTTTAGTAAGGATACCTGGTTGGTATATTTTATTCTGGGATAAAAATAGAGTCTATGACTGACCACATCAGTAACTGGGAAAATTTTTAAATATATGTTGTGACCTGTGGCGAAGTGGAACTAGAAAAATAGTGCATTCTTCCTGCCTTGGTCGTAACATATTACATAAATCATCTGACGCAAGCAGAGAGTCTTTAACTGTCCATTCGCCCGTGAGACCCAAGGGTATCTTGTGTTTTTTCTTAATTATTTTACGAGTTCTCCTATGTGGTGCTCCCCTTTTGCTGCCAGCTGTGGTGGAGGCTGGCTGCTGACCTTGTCGCCATGTGGGATGACCTTGACAGCCGTTCTCTGGCTGCCTGAGACCTGCCAGCCCTGGCATACTGAGGAGCTGCTGCACATGTGCAGGAGCCTCCTCTGTCATTACAGCAAGTTGAGGTGCTGGTGTCACTGGCAGAGGGGCTGAGGAGCCGATTTTCACTTGAGGAGTGCCCTGAGAGGAGCCCACAGAAGGTGAAGGCAGCTGCTCCTCTTCCCTTGTAAGGCACACTTGCATCTCCCTGCTGAGCTAGGAAGAACGAGGACATGGTGAAGGCTCCGGGTGCCTCGTCCCTCTCTCACCTTGCCACTGCTCAATAGAGCTTATGGGCCAGGTGATGGCACATCTTCAGCATCTACTGACTGGCCTGCTGGATGTGGCTCTCCATCAGAGTCGCCAATCTCTCGATGGAGGAGGCCACCGCTCAGATGAGAGGGAGATCGCAGCACTCACAGCCTGGATGGAGTCCTGCCCTGTCTGAACCTGAGTGCACTTATCCTCTGGATCCCCGCCAGATCTTCAAATATCTCAAGCTGGACTTCCAGCATTTGCTGCCTCACGGATGACTCCAGAGGCACGTCATCAGGTTGGGGCTCAGCATATGTTTCCACACTCCTCCGAGTGGCCTCAGCTGTCACAGCTTCCGACAGCTGGTCAACTGATCAAGCATGTGTGTGGTGCTCTCACCAGGTTGTGAGCCCAAATCTACTCATAAACACATCGCCACCGAGGTGAAAGTACCTGCACAGTGGAGGATGCGGGGGAACGCGGTGATGTTGTGCCCTCTCAGGTTCCCTCCACCTCCTCAGAGGCAAGAGAGAATAGAATGATCAGAACTCCTCACCTCTCCAGACCGGAGCCTGCATCTCACATTCATCACTGTACATTGGATACACAAACACCATCCCTGGCAGCTGGGTGCTGGGTGTCTCTGGCAGCTGGGTGCTGGATGCTGGAGAGTCTCTGGGAGCTGGGTGCTGGATGCTGAGAGTCTCTGGCAGCTGGGTGCTGGGTGCTGGAGTGTCTCAGGCAGCTGGGTGCTGGCTGCTGGAGTGTCTGGCAGCTGGGTGCTGGGTGTCTGTGGCAGCTGGGTGCTGGGTGCTGGAGTGTCTCTGGCAGCTGGGTGCTGGGTGTCTCTGGCAGCTGGGTGCTGGATGCTGGAGTGTCTGGCAGCTGGGTGCTGGCAGCTGGAGAGTCTCTGGCAGCTGGGTGCTGGGTGTCTCTGGCAGCTGGGTGCTGGATGCTGGAGTGTCTGGCAGCTGGGTGCTGGATGCTGGAGAGCCTCTGGCAGTTGGCTGCTGGGTGCTGGAGTGTCTCTGGCAGCTGTGTGCTGGATTCTGGAGTGTCTGGCAGCTGGATGCTGGGTGCAGGAGAGTCTCTGGCAGCTGGGTGTTGGGTGCTGGAGAGTCTCTGGCAGCTGGGTGCTGGAGTGCCTCTGGCAGCTGGGTGTTGGGTGCTGGAGAGTCTCTGGCAGCTGGGTGCTGGGTGCTGGAGTGTCTCTGGCAGCTGGGTGTTGGGTGCTGGAGAGTCTCTGGCAGCTGGGCGCTGGATGCTGGAGAGTCTCTGGCAGCTGGGTGCTGGGTGCTGAGAGCCTCTGGCAGCTGGGTGTTGGGTGCTGGAGAGTCTCTGGCAGCTGGGTGCTGAATGCTGGAGAGTCTCTGGCAGCTGGGTGCTGGATGCTGGAGAGACTCTGGCAGCTGGGTGCTGGGTGCTGGAGAGTCTCTGGCAGCTGGATGCTGGGTGCTGGAGAGTCTCTGGCAGCTGGGTGCTGGAGAGTCTGGCAGCTGGCTATTGGATGCTGGAGAGTCTCTGGCAGCTGGGTGCTGGGCGCTGGAGAGTCTCTGGCAGCTGGGTGCTGGGTGCTGGAGTGTCTCTGGCAGCTGGGTGCTGGATGCTGGAGAGTCTCTGGCAGCTGGGCGCTGGATGCTGGAGAGTCTCTGGCAGCTGGGTGTTGGGTGCTGGAGGGTCTCTGGCAGCTGGGTGCTGGGTGCTGGAGTGTCTCTGGCAGCTGGATATTGGGTGCTGGAGAGTCTCTGGCAGCTGGGTGCTGGGTGCTGGAATGTCTCTGGCAGCTGGATGCTGGGTGCTGGAGAGTCTCTGGCAGCTGGTTGCTGGGTGCTGGAGTGTCTCTGGCAGCTGGGTGCTGGGTGCTGGAGAGTCTCTGGCAGCTGGGTGCTGGGTGCTGGAGTGTCTCTGGCAGCTGGGTGTTGGGTGCTGGAGAGTCTCTGGCAGCTGGGTGTTGGATGCTGGAGAGTCACTGGCAGCTGCGTGCTGGACGCTGGAGAGTCTCTGGCAGCTGGTTGCTGGATGCTGGAGTGTCTCCGGCAGCTGGGTGTTGGGTGCTGGAGGATCTCTGGCAGCTGGGTGCTGGATGCTGGAGAGTCTCTGGCAGCTGGGTGCTGGGTGCTGGAGTGTCTCTGGCAGCTGGGTGCTGGATGCTGGAGAGTCTCTGGCAGCTGGGCGCTGGATGCTGGAGAGTCTCTGGCAGCTGGGTGTTGGGTGCTGGAGGGTCTCTGGCAGCTGGGTGCTGGGTGCTGGAGTGTCTCTGGCAGCTGGATATTGGGTGCTGGAGAGTCTCTGGCAGCTGGGTGCTGGGTGCTGGAATGTCTCTGGCAGCTGGATGCTGGGTGCTGGAGAGTCTCTGGCAGCTGGTTGCTGGGTGCTGGAGTGTCTCTGGCAGCTGGGTGCTGGGTGCTGGAGAGTCTCTGGCAGCTGGGTGCTGGGTGCTGGAGTGTCTCTGGCAGCTGGGTGTTGGGTGCTGGAGAGTCTCTGGCAGCTGGGTGTTGGATGCTGGAGAGTCACTGGCAGCTGCGTGCTGGACGCTGGAGAGTCTCTGGCAGCTGGTTGCTGGATGCTGGAGTGTCTCCGGCAGCTGGGTGTTGGGTGCTGGAGGATCTCTGGCAGCTGGGTGCTGGATGCTGGAGAGTCTCTGGCAGCTGGGTGCTGGGTGCTGGATAGTCTCTGGCAGCTGGGTGCTGGATGCTGGAGAGTCTCTGTCAGCTGGGTGCTGGATGCTGGAGAGTCTCTGGCAGCTGTGTGCTGGGTGCTGGAGAGTCTCTGGCAGCTGGGTGCTGGATGCTGGAGAGTCTCTGGCAGCTGGGTGCTGGGTGCTGGAGAGTCTCTGGCAGCTGGGTGCTGGATGCTGGAGAGTCTCTGGCAGCTGGGTGCTGGATGGTGGAGAGTCTCTGGCAGCTGGATGTTGGGTGCTGGAGAGTCTCTGGCAGCTGGGTGCTGGATGCTGGAGAGTCTCTGGCAACTGGGTGTTGGGTGCTGGAGAGTCTGGCAGCTGGGTGTTGGGTGCTAGAGAGTCTCTGGCAGCTGGGTGCTGGACGCTGGAGAGTCTCTGGCAGCTGGATGCTGGATGCTGGAGTGTCTCCGGCAGCTGGGTGCTGGGTGCTGGAGAGCCTCTGGCAGCTGGGTGCTGGTTGGTGGAGAGTCTCTGGCAGCTGGGTGTTGGGTGCTGGAGAGTCTGGCAGCTGGGTTATGGGTGCTGGAGAGTCTCTGGCAGCTGGGTGCTGGATGCTGGAGAGTCTCTGGCAGCTGGGTGCTGGACGCTGGAGAGTCTCCGGCAGCTGGATGCTGGATGCTGGAGTGTCACCGGCAGCTGGGTGTTGGGTGCTGGAGAGTCTCTGGCAGCTGGGTGCTGGGTGCTGGAGAGTCTCTGGCAGCTGGGTGCTGGGTGCTGGAGAGTCTCTGGCAGCTGGGTGCTGGATGCTGGAGAGTCTCTGGCAGCTGGGTGCTGGATGCTGGAGAGTCTCTGGCAGCTGGGTGCTGGGTGCTGGAGAGTCTCTGGCAGCTGGTTGCTGGATGCTGGAGAGTCTCTGGCAGCTGGGTGCTGGAGAGTCTCTGGAAGCTGGGTGCTGGATGCTGGAGAGTCTCTGGCAGCTGGGTGCTGGATGGTGGAGAGTCTCTGGCAGCTGGGTGTTGGGTGCTGGAGGGTCTCTGGCAGCTGGGTGCTGGGTGCTGGAGTGTCTCTGGCAGCTGGATGCTGGGTGCTGGAGAGTTTCTGGCAGCTGGGTGTTGGGTGCTGGAGTGTCTCTGCAGCTAGGTGCTGGAGAGTCTCTGGCAGCTGGGTGCTGTGTGCTGGAGTGTCTCTGGCAGCTGTGTGGTGGATTCTGGAGAGTCTCTGGCAGCTGGGTGCTGGATGCTGGAGAGTCTCTGGCAGCTGGGTGCTGGGTGCTGGAGAGTCTCTGGCAGCTGGGTGCTGGATGCTGGAGAGTCTCTGGCAGCTGGGTGCTGGGTGCTGGAGAGTCTCTGGCAGCTGGGTGCTGGATACTGGAGCGTCTCTGGCAGCTGGGTGTTGGGTGCTGGAGTGTCTCTGCAGCTAGGTGCTGGAGAGTCTCTGGCAGCTGGGTGCTGTGTGCTGGAGTGTCTCTGGCAGCTGTGTGGTGGATTCTGGAGAGTCTCTGGCAGCTGGGTGCTGGATGCTGGAGAGTCTCTGGCAGCTGGGTGCTGGGTGCTGGAGAGTCTCTGGCAGCTGGGTGCTGGATGCTGGAGAGTCTCTGGCTGCTGGGTGCTGGAGAGTCTCTGGCAGCTGGGTGCTGGATACTGGAGCGTCTCTGGCAGCTGGGTGCTGGATGCTGGAGAGTCTCTGGCAGCTGGGTGTTGGGTGCTGGAGAGTCTGGCAGCTGGGTGTTGGGTGCTGGAGAGTCTCTGGCAGCTGGGTGCTGGATGCTGGAGAGTCTCTGGCAGCTGGGTGCTGGATGCTGGAGTGTCTCCGGCAGCTGGATGCTGGATGCTGGAGAGTCTCTGGCAGCTGGGTGTTGGGTGCTGGAGTCTGGCAGCTGGGTGTTGAGTGCTGGAGAGTCTCTGGCAGCTGGGTGCTGGATGCTGGAGAGTCTCTGGCAGCTGGGTGCTGGACGCTGGAGAGTCTCTGGCAGCTGGATGCTGGATGCTGGAGTGTCTCCGGCAGCTGGGTGCTGGGTGCTGGAGAGTCTCTGGCAGCTGGGTGCTGGATGCTGGAGAGTCTCTGGCAGCTGGGTGCTGGGTGCTGGAGAGTCTCTGGCAGCTGGTTGCTGGATGCTGGAGAGTCTCTGGCAGCTGGGTGCTGGATGGTGGAGAGTCTCTGGCAGCTGGGTGCTGGATGCTGGAGAGTCTCTGGCAGCTGGGTGTTGGGTGCTGGAGAGTCTGGCAGCTGGGTGTTGCGTGCTGGAGAGTCTCTGGCAGCTGGGTGCTGGATGCTGGAGAGTCTCTGGCAGCTGGGTGCTGGGTGCTGGAATGTCTCTGGCAGCTGGCTGTTGGGTGCTGGAGAGTCTCTGGCAGCTGGATGCTGGATGCTGGAGTGTCTCTGGCAGCTGGGTGCTGGATGCTGGAGAGTCTCTGGCAGCTGGGTGCTGGGTGCTGGAGAGTCTCTGGCAGCTGGTTGCTGGATGCAGGAGATTCTCTGGCAGCTGGGTGCAGGGTGCTGGAGAGTCTCTGGCAGCTGGGTGCTGGATGCTGGAGAGTCTCTGGCAGCTGGGTGCTGGATGGTGGAGAGTCTCTGGCAGCTGGGTGTTGGGTGCTGGAGGGTCTCTGGCAGCTGGGTGCTGGGTGCTGGAGTGTCTCTGGCAGCTGGATGCTGGGTGCTGGAGAGTCTTTGGCAGCAGGGTGTTGGGTGCTGGGTGTCTCTGGCAGCTAGGTGCTGCAGAGTCTCTGGCAGCTGGATGCTGGATGCTGGAGTGTCTCCGGCAGCTGGATGCTGGATGCTGGAGAGTCTCTGGCAGCTGGGTGTTGGGTGCTGGAGTCTGGCAGCTGGGTGTTGAGTGCTGGAGAGTCTCTGGCAGCTGGGTGCTGGATGCTGGAGAGTCTCTGGCAGCTGGGTGCTGGGTGCTGGAGAGTCTCTGGCAGCTGGTTGCTGGATGCTGGAGAGTCTCTGGCAGCTGGGTGCTGGATGGTGGAGAGTCTCTGGCAGCTGGGTGCTGGATGCTGGAGAGTCTCTGGCAGCTGGGTGTTGGGTGCTGGAGAGTCTGGCAGCTGGGTGTTGCGTGCTGGAGAGTCTCTGGCAGCTGGGTGCTGGATGCTGGAGAGTCTCTGGCAGCTGGGTGCTGGGTGCTGGAATGTCTCTGGCAGCTGGCTGTTGGGTGCTGGAGAGTCTCTGGCAGCTGGATGCTGGATGCTGGAGTGTCTCTGGCAGCTGGGTGCTGGATGCTGGAGAGTCTCTGGCAGCTGGGTGCTGGGTGCTGGAGAGTCTCTGGCAGCTGGTTGCTGGATGCAGGAGATTCTCTGGCAGCTGGGTGCAGGGTGCTGGAGAGTCTCTGGCAGCTGGGTGCTGGATGCTGGAGAGTCTCTGGCAGCTGGGTGCTGGATGGTGGAGAGTCTCTGGCAGCTGGGTGTTGGGTGCTGGAGGGTCTCTGGCAGCTGGGTGCTGGGTGCTGGAGTGTCTCTGGCAGCTGGATGCTGGGTGCTGGAGAGTCTTTGGCAGCAGGGTGTTGGGTGCTGGGTGTCTCTGGCAGCTAGGTGCTGCAGAGTCTCTGGCAGCTGGATGCTGGATGCTGGAGTGTCTCCGGCAGCTGGATGCTGGATGCTGGAGAGTCTCTGGCAGCTGGGTGTTGGGTGCTGGAGTCTGGCAGCTGGGTGTTGAGTGCTGGAGAGTCTCTGGCAGCTGGGTGCTGGATGCTGGAGAGTCTCTGGCAGCTGGGTGCTGGACGCTGGAGAGTCTCTGGCAGCTGGATGCTGGATGCTGGAGTGTCTCCGGCAGCTGGGTGCTGGGTGCTGGAGAGTCTCTGGCAGCTGGGTGCTGGATGCTGGAGAGTCTCTGGCAGCTGGGTGTTGGGTGCTGGAGAGTCTGGCAGCTGGGTGTTGCGTGCTGGAGAGTCTCTGGCAGCTGGGTGCTGGATGCTGGAGAGTCTCTGGCAGCTGGGTGCTGGGTGCTGGAATGTCTCTGGCAGCTGGCTGTTGGGTGCTGGAGAGTCTCTGGCAGCTGGATGCTGGATGCTGGAGTGTCTCTGGCAGCTGGGTGCTGGATGCTGGAGAGTCTCTGGCAGCTGGGTGCTGGGTGCTGGAGAGTCTCTGGCAGCTGGTTGCTGGATGCAGGAGATTCTCTGGCAGCTGGGTGCAGGGTGCTGGAGAGTCTCTGGCAGCTGGGTGCTGGATGCTGGAGAGTCTCTGGCAGCTGGGTGCTGGATGGTGGAGAGTCTCTGGCAGCTGGGTGTTGGGTGCTGGAGGGTCTCTGGCAGCTGGGTGCTGGGTGCTGGTGTCTCTGGCAGCTGGATGCTGGGTGCTGGAGAGTCTTTGGCAGCTGGGTGTTGGGTGCTGGGTGTCTCTGGCAGCTAGGTGCTGGAGTGTCTCTGGCAGTTGGGTGCTGTGTGTTGGAGTGTCTCTGGCAGCTGTGTGGTGGATTCTGGAGAGTCACTGGCAGTTGGGTGCTGGGTGCTGGAGTGTCTCTGGCAGGTGTGTGCTGGATGCTGGAGAGTCTCTGGCAGCTGGGTGCTGGGTGCTGGAGAGTCTCTGGCAGCTGTGTGGTGGATTCTGGAGAGTCACTGGCAGTTGGTTGCTGGGTGCTGGAGTGTCTCTGGCAGCTGGGTGCTGGATGCTGGAGAGTCTCTGGCAGCTGGGTGCTGGGTGCTGGAGAGTCTCTGGCAGCTGGGTGCTGGATGCTGGAGAGTCTCTGGCAGCTGGGTGCTGGGTGCTGGAGAGTCTCTGGCAGCTGGCTGCTGGGTGCTGGAGTGTCTCTGGCAGCTGGATGCTGGGTGCTGGAGAGTCTCTGGCAGCTGGGTGTTGGGTGCTGGAGAGTCTCTGGCAGCTGGGTGCTGGGTGCTGAGTGCTGGAGTGTCTCTGGCAGCTGGATGCTGGGTGCTGGAGAGTCTCTGGCAGCTGGGTGTTGGGTGCTGGACAGTCTCTGGCAGCTGGGTGCTGGAGGGTGGAGATTCTCTGGCAGCTGTTTGCTGGATGCTGGAGTGTCTCTGGCAGCTGGGTGTTGGGTGCTGGAGAGTCTCTGGCAGCTGGGTGCTGGATGCTGGAGAGTCTCTGGCAGCTGGGTGCTGGGTGCTGGAGAGTCTCTGGCAGCTGGGTGCTGGATGCTGGAGTGTCTCTGGCAGCTGGGAGCTGGATGCTGGAGAGTCTCTGGCAGCTGGATGCTGGTTGCTGGAGTGTCTCTGGCAGCTGGGTGTTGGGTGCTGGAGTCTCTGGCAGCTGGGTGCTGGGTGCTGGAGAGTCTGGCAGCTGGGTGCTGGGTGCTGGAGAGTCTCTGGCAGCTGGGTGCTGGGTGCTGGAGTGTCTCTGGCAACTGGATGCTGGGTGCTGGAGAGTCTCTGGCAGCTGGGTGTTGGGTGCTGGAGTGTCTCTGGCAGCTGGGTGCTGGGTGCTGGAGTGTCTCTCGCAGCTGGGTGCTGGGTGCTGGTATGGCTCTGGCAGCTGGGTGCTGGGTGCTGGAGAGTCTCTGGCAGCTGGGTGCTGGGTGTCTGGCAGCTGGGTGCTGTGTGCTGGAGTGTCTGGCAGCTGTGTGCTGGATTCTGGAGAGTCTCTGGCAGCTGGGTGCCGGGTGCTGGAGTGTTTCTGGCAGCTGGGTGCTGGGTGCTGGAGAGTCTCTGGCAGCTGGATACTGGAGAGTCTCTGGCAGCTTGTTGCAGGAGTGTTTCTGGCAGCTGGGTGCTGGGAGCTGGAGTGTTTCTGGCAGCTGGATACTGGAGAGTCTCTGGCAGCTGGGTGCTGGAGTGTCTCTGGCAGCTGGGTGCTGGGTGCTGGAGAGTCTCATGGCAGCTGGGTGCTGGGTGCTGGAGAGTCTCTGGTAGCTAGCCGCTGGGTGCTGGAGTGTCTCTGGCAGCTGGAGTGTATCTGGCAGCTGGATACTGGAGAGTCTCTGGCAGCTGGGTGCTGGAGAGTCTCTGGCAGCTGGGTGCTGGATGTCTGGCAGCTGAGTGCTGGGTGCTGGAGAGTCTCTGGGAGCTGGGTGCTGGATGCTGGAGAGTCTCTGGCAGCTGGGTGCTGGGTGCTGGAGTGTCTCAGGCAGCTGGGTGCTGGCTGCTGGAGTGTCTCTGGCAGCTGGGTGCTGGGTGTCTGTGGCAGCTGGTTGCTGGGTGCTGGAGTGTCTCTGGCAGCTGGGTGCTGGGTGTCTCTGGCAGCTGGGTGCTGGATGCTGGAGTGTCTGGCAGCTGGGTGCTGGCAGCTGGAGAGTCTCTGGCAGCTGGGTGCTGGGTGTCTCTGGCAGCTGGGTGCTGGATGCTGGAGTGTCTGGCAGCTGGGTGCTGGATGCTGGAGAGCCTCTGGCAGTTGGCTGCTGGGTGCTGGAGTGTCTCTGGCAGCTGTGTGCTGGATTCTGGAGTGTCTGGCAGCTGGATGCTGGGTGCTGGAGAGTCTCTGGCAGCTGGGTGTTGGGTGCTGGAGAGTCTCTGGCAGCTGGGTGCTGGGTGCTGGAGTGTCTCTGGCAGCTGGGTGTTGGGTGCTGGAGAGTCTCTGGCAGCTGGGTGCTGGATGCTGGAGATTGTCTGGCAGCTCGGTGCTGGGTGCTGGAGAGTCTCTGGCAGCTGGGTGTTGGGTGCTGGAGAGTCTCTGGCAGCTGGGTGCTGGATGCTGGAGAGTCTCTAGCAGCTGGGTGCTGGACGCTGGAGAGTCTCTGGCAGCTGGGCGCTGGATGCTGGAGAGTCTCTGGCAGCTGGGTGCTGGGTGCTGAGAGTCTCTGGCAGCTGGGTGTTGGGTGCTGGAGAGTCTCTGGCAGCTGAGTGCTGGATGCTGGAGAGTCTCTGGCAGCTGGGTGCTGGATGCTGGAGAGTTTCTGGCAGCTGGGTGCTGGGTGCTGGAGAGCCTCTGGCAGCCGGGTGCTGGGTCCTGGAGAGTTTCTGGCAGCTGGGTGCTGAATGCTGGAGAGTCTCTGGCAGCTGGGTGCTGGATGCTGGAGAGTCTCTGGCAGCTGGGTGCTGGGTGCTGGAGAGTCTCTGGCAGCTGGATGCTGGGTGCTGGAGAGTCTCTGGCAGCTGGGTGTTGGGTGCTGGAGAGTCTCTGGCAGCTGGTTGCTGGAGTGTCTGGCAGCTGGCTATTGGATGCTGGAGAGTCTCTGGCAGCTGGGTGCTGGGCGCTGGAGAGTCTCTGGCAGCTGGGCGCTGGATGCTGGAGAGTCTCTGGCAGCTGGGTGTTGGGTGCTGGAGTGTCTCTGGCAGCTGGGTGCTGGGTGCTGGAGTGTCTCTGGCAGCTGGGTGCTGGGTGCTGGAGAGTCTCTGGCAGCTGGGTGCTGGGTGCTGGAGAGTCTCTGGCAGCTGGGTGCTGGATGCTGGAGAGTCTCTGGCAGCTGGGTGCTGGGTGCTGGAGAGTCTCTGGCAGCTGGGTGCTGGATGCTGGAGTGTCTCTGGCAGCTGGGTGCTTGATGCTGGAGAGTCTCTGGCAGCTGGATGCTGGATGCTGGAGTGTCTCTGGCAGCTGGGTGTTGGGTGCTGGAGTCTCTGGCAGCTGGGTGCTGGGTGCTGGAGAGTCTGGCAGCTGGGTGCTGGGTGCTGGAGAGTCTCTGGCAGCTGGGTGCTGGGTGCTGGAGTGTCTCTGGCAGCTGGATGCTGGGTGCTGGAGAGTCTCTGGCAGCTGGGTGTTGGGTGCTGGAGTGTCTCTGGCAGCTGGGTGCTGGAGTGTCTCTGGCAGCTGGGTGCTGGGTGCTGGTATGGCTCTGGCAGCTGGGTGCTGGGTGCTGGAGAGTCTCTGGCAGCTGGGTGCTGGGTGCTGGGTGTCTGGCAGCTGGGTGCTGTGTGCTGGAGTGTCTGGCAGCTGTGTGCTGGATTCTGGAGAGTCTCTGGCAGCTGGGTGCCGGGTGCTGGAGTGTTTCTGGCAGCTGGGTGCTGGGTGCTGGAGAGTCTCTGGCAGCTGGATACTGGAGAGTCTCTGGCAGCTGGTTGCAGGAGTGTTTCTGGCAGCTGGGTGCTGGGTGCTGGAGAGTCTCTGGCAGCTGGATACTGGAGAGTCTCTGGCAGCTGGGTGCTGGAGTGTCTCTGGCAGCTGGGTGCTGGGTGCTGGAGAGTCTCTGGTAGCTAGCCGCTGGGTGCTGGAGTGTCTCTGGCAGCTGGAGTGTATCTGGCAGCTGGATACTGGAGAGTCTCTGGCAGCTGGGTGCTGGAGAGTCTCTGGCAGCTGGGTGCTGGATGTCTCTGGCAGCTGAGTGCTGGGTGCTGGAGAGTCTCTGGGAGCTGGGTGCTGGATGCTGGAGAGTCTCTGGCAGCTGGGTGTTGGGTGCTGGAGTGTCTCAGGCAGCTGGGTGCTGGCTGCTGGAGTGTCTCTGGTAGCTGGGTGCTGGGTGTCTGTGGCAGCTGGGTGCTGGGTGCTGGAGTGTCTCTGGCAGCTGGGTGCTGGGTGTCTCTGGCAGCTGGGTGCTGGATGCTGGAGTGTCTGGCAGCTGGGTGCTGGCAGCTGGAGAGTCTCTGGCAGCTGGGTGCTGGGTGTCTCTGGCAGCTGGGTGCTGGATGCTGGAGTGTCTGGCAGCTGGGTGCTGGATGCTGGAGAGCCTCTGGCAGTTGGCTGCTGGGTGCTGGAGTGTCTCTGGCAGCTGTGTGCTGGATTCTGGAGTGTCTGGTAGCTGGATGCTGGGTGCTGGAGAGTCTCTGGCAGCTGGGTGTTGGGTGCTGGAGAGTCTCTGGCAGCTGGGTGCTGGGTGCTGGAGTGTCTCTGGCAGCTGGGTGTTGGGTGCTGGAGAGTCTCTGGCAGCTGGGTGCTGGATGCTGGAGAGTCTCTGGCAGCTGGGTGCTGGATGCTGGAGAGTTTCTGGCAGCTGGGTGCTGGGTGCTGGAGAGCCTCTGGCAGCCGGGTGCTGGGTGCTGGAGAGTTTCTGGCAGCTGGGTGCTGAATGCTGGAGAGTCTCTGGCAGCTGGGTGCTGGATGCTGGAGAGTCTCTGGCAGCTGGGTGCTGGATGCTGGAGAGTCTCTGGCAGCTGGATGCTGGGTGCTGGAGAGTCTCTGGCAGCTGGGTGCTGGGTGCTGGAGAGTCTCTGGCAGCTGGGTGCTGGAGTGTCTGGCAGCTGGCTATTGGATGCTGGAGAGTCTCTGGCAGCTGGGTGCTGGGCGCTGGAGAGTCTCTGGCAGCTGGGTGCTGGGTGCTGGAGTGTCTCTGGCAGCTGGGTGCTGGATGCTGGAGAGTCTCTGGCAGCTGGGCGCTGGATGCTGGAGAGTCTCTGGCAGCTGGGTGTTGGGTGCTGGAGGGTCTCTGGCAGCTGGGTGCTGGGTGCTGGAGTGTCTCTGGCAGCTGGATGCTGGGTGCTGGAGAGTCTCTGGCAGCTGGGTGCTGGGTGCTGGAGAGTCTCTGGCAGCTGGTTGCTGGAGTGTCTCTGGCAGCTGGGTGCTGGGTGCTGGAATGTCTCTGGCAGCTGGATGCTGGGTGCTGGAGAGTCTCTGGCAGCTGGTTGCTGGAGTGTCTCTGGCAGCTGGGTGCTGGGTGCTGGAGAGTCTCTGGCAGCTGGGTGCTGGGTGCTGGAGTGTCTCTGGCAGCTGGGTGTTGGGTGCTGGAGAGTCTCTGGCAGCTGGGTGCTGGATGCTGGAGAGTCACTGGCAGCTGCGTGCTGGACGCTGGAGAGTCTCTGGCAGCTGGTTGCTGGATGCTGGAGTGTCTCCGGCAGCTGGATGCCGGGTGCTGGAGTGTTTCTGGCAGCTGGATGCTGGGTGCTGGAGAGTCTCTGGCAGCTGGCCGCTGGGTGCTGGAGTGTCTCTGACAGCTGGCAGCTGGAGTGTTTCTGGCAGCTGGATACTGGAGAGTCTCTGGCAGCTGGGTGCTGGAGTGTCTCTGGCTGCTGGGTGCTGGGTGCAGGAGTGTCTCTGGCAGCTGGGCGCTGGCTGCTGGAGTGGTTCTGGCAGCTGGGTGCTCGAGAGTCTTTGGCAGCTGGGGGCGGGGTGTCTCTGGCAGCTGGGTGCTGGATGCAGGAGTGTCTCTGGCAGCTGGGTGCTGGGTGTCTCTGGCAGCTGGGTGCTGGGTGCTGGAGTGTCTCTGGCAGCTGGGTGCTGGGTGTCTCTGGCAGCTGAGTGCTCGAGAGTCTTTGGCAGCTGGGGCGGGGTGTCTGGCAGTTGGGTGCTGGGTGCTGGAGTGTCTCTGGCAGCTGGGTGCTGGGTGCTGGAGAGTCTCTGGCAGCGGGGTGCTGGGTGCTGGAGTCTGGCAGCTGGGTGCTGGGTGTCTCTGGCAGCTGAGTGCTTGGTGCTGGAGAGTCTCTGGCAGCAGTGTGCTGGGTGCTGGAGAGTCTCTGGCAGCTGGGTGCTAGGTGCTGGAGAGTCTCTGGCAGCTGGGTGCTGGGTGTCTCTGGCAGCTGAGTGCTGGGTGCTGGAGAGTCTGGCAGCTGGGTGCTGGGTCCTGGACGGTCTCTGGCGGCTGGGTGCTGGAGGGTGGCGATTCTCTGGCAGCTGGGTGCTGGGTGCTGGAGAGTCTCTGGCAGCTGGGTGCTGGGTGCTGGAGAGTGTCTGGCAGCTGGGTGCCGGGTGCTGGAGTGTTTCTGGCAGCTGAGTGCTGGAGAGTCTCTAGCAGTTGAGTGCTGGGTGCTGGAGAGTCTCTGGCAGCTGGCCGCTGGGTGCTGGAGTGTCTCTGACAGCTGGCAGCTGGATTGTTTCTGGCAGCTGGATTCTGGAGAGTCTCTGGCAGCTGGGTGCTGGAGTGTCTCTGGCAGCTGGGTCCTGGGTGCTGGAGAGTCTCATGGCAGCTGGGTGCTGGGTGCAGGAGTGTCTCTGGCAGCTGGGTGCTGGCGGCTGGAGTGTCTCTGGCAGCTGGGTGCTGGAGAGTCTCTGGCAGCTGGGTGCTGGGTGCTGGAGAGTCTCTGGCAGCTGGGTGCTGGGTGCTGGTATGACACTGGCAGTTGGGGGCTGGGTGCTGGAGAGTCTCTGGTAGCTGTGTGCTGGGTGCTGGAGTGTTTCTGGCAGCTGAGTGCTGGGTGCTGGAGAGTCTCTGGCAGCTGGGTGCTGGGTGCTGGAGTCTCTGGCAGCTGGGTGCTGGAGTGTCTCTGGGTGCTGGGTGCTGGAGTGTGTCTGGCAGCTGGGTGCTGGGTGCTGGTATGGCTCTGGCAGCTGGGTGCTGGGTGCTGGAGAGTCTCTGGCAGCTGGGTGCTGGGTGCTGGAGTGTTTCTGGCAGCTGGGTGCTGGGTGTCTCTGGCAGCTGAGTGCTGGGTGCTGGAGAGTCTGGCAGCTGGGTGCTGGGTCCTGGACGGTCTCTGGCAGCTGGGTGCTGGAGGGTGGCAGCTGGGTGCTGGAGGGTGGAGATTCTCCGGCAGCTGGTTGCTGGATGCTGGAGAGTCTCTGGCAGCTGGGTGCTGGGTGCTTGAGAGTCTCTGGCAGCTGGGTGCTGGGTGCTGGAGAGTGTCTGGCAGCTGGGTGCTGGAGAGTGTCTGGCAGCTGGGTGCTGGGTGCTGGAGAGTTTCTGGCAGCTGGGTGCTGGATGCTGGAGTGTCTCTGGCAGCTGGGTGCTTGATGCTGGAGAGTCTCTGGCAGCTGGATGCTGGATGCTGGAGTGTCTCTGGCAGCTGGGTGTTGGGTGCTGGAGTCTCTGGCAGCTGGGTGCTGGGTGCTGGAGAGTCTGGCAGCTGGGTGCTGGGTGCTGGAGAGTCTCTGGCAGCTGGGTGCTGGGTGCTGGAGTGTCTCTGGCAGCTGGATGCTGGGTGCTGGAGAGTCTCTGGCAGCTGGGTGTTGGGTGCTGGAGTGTCTCTGGCAGCTGGGTGCTGGAGTGTCTCTGGCAGCTGGGTGCTGGGTGCTGGTATGGCTCTGGCAGCTGGGTGCTGGGTGCTGGAGAGTCTCTGGCAGCTGGGTGCTGGGTGCTGGGTGTCTGGCAGCTGGGTGCTGTGTGCTGGAGTGTCTGGCAGCTGTGTGCTGGATTCTGGAGAGTCTCTGGCAGCTGGGTGCCGGGTGCTGGAGTGTTTCTGGCAGCTGGGTGCTGGGTGCTGGAGAGTCTCTGGCAGCTGGATACTGGAGAGTCTCTGGCAGCTGGTTGCAGGAGTGTTTCTGGCAGCTGGGTGCTGGGTGCTGGAGAGTCTCTGGCAGCTGGATACTGGAGAGTCTCTGGCAGCTGGGTGCTGGAGTGTCTCTGGCAGCTGGGTGCTGGGTGCTGGAGAGTCTCTGGTAGCTAGCCGCTGGGTGCTGGAGTGTCTCTGGCAGCTGGAGTGTATCTGGCAGCTGGATACTGGAGAGTCTCTGGCAGCTGGGTGCTGGAGAGTCTCTGGCAGCTGGGTGCTGGATGTCTCTGGCAGCTGAGTGCTGGGTGCTGGAGAGTCTCTGGGAGCTGGGTGCTGGATGCTGGAGAGTCTCTGGCAGCTGGGTGTTGGGTGCTGGAGTGTCTCAGGCAGCTGGGTGCTGGCTGCTGGAGTGTCTCTGGTAGCTGGGTGCTGGGTGTCTGTGGCAGCTGGGTGCTGGGTGCTGGAGTGTCTCTGGCAGCTGGGTGCTGGGTGTCTCTGGCAGCTGGGTGCTGGATGCTGGAGTGTCTGGCAGCTGGGTGCTGGCAGCTGGAGAGTCTCTGGCAGCTGGGTGCTGGGTGTCTCTGGCAGCTGGGTGCTGGATGCTGGAGTGTCTGGCAGCTGGGTGCTGGATGCTGGAGAGCCTCTGGCAGTTGGCTGCTGGGTGCTGGAGTGTCTCTGGCAGCTGTGTGCTGGATTCTGGAGTGTCTGGTAGCTGGATGCTGGGTGCTGGAGAGTCTCTGGCAGCTGGGTGTTGGGTGCTGGAGAGTCTCTGGCAGCTGGGTGCTGGGTGCTGGAGTGTCTCTGGCAGCTGGGTGTTGGGTGCTGGAGAGTCTCTGGCAGCTGGGTGCTGGATGCTGGAGAGTCTCTGGCAGCTGGGTGCTGGATGCTGGAGAGTTTCTGGCAGCTGGGTGCTGGGTGCTGGAGAGCCTCTGGCAGCCGGGTGCTGGGTGCTGGAGAGTTTCTGGCAGCTGGGTGCTGAATGCTGGAGAGTCTCTGGCAGCTGGGTGCTGGATGCTGGAGAGTCTCTGGCAGCTGGGTGCTGGATGCTGGAGAGTCTCTGGCAGCTGGATGCTGGGTGCTGGAGAGTCTCTGGCAGCTGGGTGCTGGGTGCTGGAGAGTCTCTGGCAGCTGGGTGCTGGAGTGTCTGGCAGCTGGCTATTGGATGCTGGAGAGTCTCTGGCAGCTGGGTGCTGGGCGCTGGAGAGTCTCTGGCAGCTGGGTGCTGGGTGCTGGAGTGTCTCTGGCAGCTGGGTGCTGGATGCTGGAGAGTCTCTGGCAGCTGGGCGCTGGATGCTGGAGAGTCTCTGGCAGCTGGGTGTTGGGTGCTGGAGGGTCTCTGGCAGCTGGGTGCTGGGTGCTGGAGTGTCTCTGGCAGCTGGATGCTGGGTGCTGGAGAGTCTCTGGCAGCTGGGTGCTGGGTGCTGGAGAGTCTCTGGCAGCTGGTTGCTGGAGTGTCTCTGGCAGCTGGGTGCTGGGTGCTGGAATGTCTCTGGCAGCTGGATGCTGGGTGCTGGAGAGTCTCTGGCAGCTGGTTGCTGGAGTGTCTCTGGCAGCTGGGTGCTGGGTGCTGGAGAGTCTCTGGCAGCTGGGTGCTGGGTGCTGGAGTGTCTCTGGCAGCTGGGTGTTGGGTGCTGGAGAGTCTCTGGCAGCTGGGTGCTGGATGCTGGAGAGTCACTGGCAGCTGCGTGCTGGACGCTGGAGAGTCTCTGGCAGCTGGTTGCTGGATGCTGGAGTGTCTCCGGCAGCTGGATGCCGGGTGCTGGAGTGTTTCTGGCAGCTGGATGCTGGGTGCTGGAGAGTCTCTGGCAGCTGGCCGCTGGGTGCTGGAGTGTCTCTGACAGCTGGCAGCTGGAGTGTTTCTGGCAGCTGGATACTGGAGAGTCTCTGGCAGCTGGGTGCTGGAGTGTCTCTGGCTGCTGGGTGCTGGGTGCAGGAGTGTCTCTGGCAGCTGGGCGCTGGCTGCTGGAGTGGTTCTGGCAGCTGGGTGCTCGAGAGTCTTTGGCAGCTGGGGGCGGGGTGTCTCTGGCAGCTGGGTGCTGGATGCAGGAGTGTCTCTGGCAGCTGGGTGCTGGGTGTCTCTGGCAGCTGGGTGCTGGGTGCTGGAGTGTCTCTGGCAGCTGGGTGCTGGGTGTCTCTGGCAGCTGAGTGCTCGAGAGTCTTTGGCAGCTGGGGCGGGGTGTCTGGCAGTTGGGTGCTGGGTGCTGGAGTGTCTCTGGCAGCTGGGTGCTGGGTGCTGGAGAGTCTCTGGCAGCGGGGTGCTGGGTGCTGGAGTCTGGCAGCTGGGTGCTGGGTGTCTCTGGCAGCTGAGTGCTTGGTGCTGGAGAGTCTCTGGCAGCAGTGTGCTGGGTGCTGGAGAGTCTCTGGCAGCTGGGTGCTAGGTGCTGGAGAGTCTCTGGCAGCTGGGTGCTGGGTGTCTCTGGCAGCTGAGTGCTGGGTGCTGGAGAGTCTGGCAGCTGGGTGCTGGGTCCTGGACGGTCTCTGGCGGCTGGGTGCTGGAGGGTGGCGATTCTCTGGCAGCTGGGTGCTGGGTGCTGGAGAGTCTCTGGCAGCTGGGTGCTGGGTGCTGGAGAGTGTCTGGCAGCTGGGTGCCGGGTGCTGGAGTGTTTCTGGCAGCTGAGTGCTGGAGAGTCTCTAGCAGTTGAGTGCTGGGTGCTGGAGAGTCTCTGGCAGCTGGCCGCTGGGTGCTGGAGTGTCTCTGACAGCTGGCAGCTGGATTGTTTCTGGCAGCTGGATTCTGGAGAGTCTCTGGCAGCTGGGTGCTGGAGTGTCTCTGGCAGCTGGGTCCTGGGTGCTGGAGAGTCTCATGGCAGCTGGGTGCTGGGTGCAGGAGTGTCTCTGGCAGCTGGGTGCTGGCGGCTGGAGTGTCTCTGGCAGCTGGGTGCTGGAGAGTCTCTGGCAGCTGGGTGCTGGGTGCTGGAGAGTCTCTGGCAGCTGGGTGCTGGGTGCTGGTATGACACTGGCAGTTGGGGGCTGGGTGCTGGAGAGTCTCTGGTAGCTGTGTGCTGGGTGCTGGAGTGTTTCTGGCAGCTGAGTGCTGGGTGCTGGAGAGTCTCTGGCAGCTGGGTGCTGGGTGCTGGAGTCTCTGGCAGCTGGGTGCTGGAGTGTCTCTGGGTGCTGGGTGCTGGAGTGTGTCTGGCAGCTGGGTGCTGGGTGCTGGTATGGCTCTGGCAGCTGGGTGCTGGGTGCTGGAGAGTCTCTGGCAGCTGGGTGCTGGGTGCTGGAGTGTTTCTGGCAGCTGGGTGCTGGGTGTCTCTGGCAGCTGAGTGCTGGGTGCTGGAGAGTCTGGCAGCTGGGTGCTGGGTCCTGGACGGTCTCTGGCAGCTGGGTGCTGGAGGGTGGCAGCTGGGTGCTGGAGGGTGGAGATTCTCCGGCAGCTGGTTGCTGGATGCTGGAGAGTCTCTGGCAGCTGGGTGCTGGGTGCTTGAGAGTCTCTGGCAGCTGGGTGCTGGGTGCTGGAGAGTGTCTGGCAGCTGGGTGCTGGAGAGTGTCTGGCAGCTGGGTGCTGGGTGCTGGAGTGTTTCTGGCAGCTGAGTGCTGGGTGCTGGAGAGTCTCTCGCAGCTGGATGCCGGGTGCTGGAGTGTTTCTGGCAGCTGTGCTGGAGAGTCTCTGGCAGCTGGGTGATGGGTGCTGGAGGGTCTCTGGCAGCTGGGTGCTGGGTGCTGGAGGCTTTCTGGCAGCTGGGTGATGGGTGCTGGATGGTCTCTGGCAGCTGGGTGCTGGAGTGTCTCTAGCAGCTGGGTGCTGGGTGCTGGAGGGTCTCTGTCATCTGTGTGCTGGATGCTGATCGGTCTCTGGCAGCTGGGTGCTGGGTGCTGGAGGGTCTCTGGCATCTGGGTGCTGGTTGCTGGGGGTCTCTGGCAGCTGGGTGCTGGGTGCTGGATGGTCTCTGGTAGCTGGTTGCTGGGTGATGGAGGGTCTCTGGCAGCTGGGTGCTGACAGGCCTGAGTTCTTTGGGGACGTTTGCTGTGCAGAAAGCTGCAAGAACAGACGTCCGCATCAAGGCTCAGCTGCTGGCGGCCTTTGAAACATGACGCCATCAGTTCCTTTCCAATCAGGCAATGATGTGGCCTCTGAATGAAAGCCCACCTTCAGGTGCTGCGTGGCCGGTCACCCTGCCTGCCACTTGTTAATTGGCCAGCTGGCGCAAAATTACTATAGGAACGGGAGTCGGAGCAGGAGGGCCTTGACCACCCACTTACACTTCGGCCTTCCCTTTCCCACTGGGTCCTGTTAAATCCCAGTTACTGTATGGTGTAGGGGGGTGGATATCATCATGGTCAGATCCACAAATCAGAATAACTGTTCCATCCAGAGAAGAAAGCAAGCCCACTGAGCATCTCCAACAGGTTACATCAAGACAAAAGGAAAGCAGGCCCACCTGCTCTCTGTTTGATCCTGACTAGCCACCAGCGGGCCTGCAACCGATGACTATAACCTTCCCAAAATCTTCGTCCGTGAAGAAATGCCAAGAAGAAGTTCCAAAGGACCATAGGCATTTCTCTCCATTGGAAGGAGACAGGTGGTAATGTTTGGCTTGAGGGGCTCCATTCCTAATGCACGAGGTAAGGGGAGGAGGTAGGCCTCTATGAGCGACCACAGCCAGTATGTGGATTGAACCCACGCTGTTGGCATCTTTCTACATCATACTCTAGCCAACTAACCCCACCCTACCCCACTCCACCCTACCCCATCCCGGCCATCAAGTAAGTTAGTGCTCACATTGGAATGAGATTTTTCCCCATGCAACTTTCCCCTGAATTTCCCTTCTGGTATTTTGTATGTTTTCCTGTACACACAGAAAATGTATGAGACATCCCAGCTGTGTTTATGCTTCTTTTACTGAAGTCCAAGCTTGTGACAAACACCTATATTACTGTTTATATGTTTTATATATAATATAAAATAACTGGCATGTTATATATATATTATCTCATGCCTACTACTTAGATTTAATATTGTTTTTCTTTGTTCTCATTCTTACTTTCTTCCTGTTTCCCTGCTTTTAAGTCTTTTGAATGTATTTTGTTGATTTGTTACTTCTATTTTCACCATGGTTTTACTGACTCTCCTTTTCCTGCTTTGCTTTTGTCTGTTATTCATGTCCACTTCTTTTGCTTTGCTCCCTTCCTATTTGCTTCTCTTCTGCTTTCTGGTTTTTCTCCTCTCTCCTCTCCCTCTCTCTTTGAACAAAGCTATTTATGTTTGAAGACATTAGCATATAATTACAAACACGTTATTTTAATTGTGTATAGTTCATTAGGAATGTCACATTTGGAATATTTGTGTGCAATATAACACAGCCTACTTTAAAAGAAGATTGATGTGGTCGTGAAAGTTCCAAGAAGATTGCCAATGCTGATTGTAGAATCATTAAAACCATCCCCTAACAGCCCTCTGTATTAAAAAAAATTCTTCTACAATTTCCCCTTATTCTTTTGGTGATGATCTCAAATTTATACCCTATAGTACATAGTTGTCGCCGCAGAGCGCAGCGCGCAAATAAAATTTAATTCAACGACAAATCGTATACACAAAGTGAAATGAAAAATCTTGTACCGGCCCTCTGGGGACAGGCTGCGAGGTGGTGGAGGGTGGCCCAAAACCTTACCAGTTTTCCAGCAGTGAGGAAAGTGGAGGATGTCCCCCCCACCCCACCCAGAAGCCAATTGAGCCATTTAAGTGGCTAATTAAGGGCCTCTTCCCGTCACCGCTGGCATTTTACATGGCAGGTCAGCCCTCCACCACATGGGGAGACAGCCTGGTGAACCCTGGTGGCCTCCCTGCAGGCTCAGTAGTGAGGGTTGGGGGGGGGTACTCTCCTATTTGGGCACTCTTTGGCCCTGGAGGGGCCCCCTGGCAGCAATGGCTGCCCACGCGGCAACCCCGCTCGCCCTTACCGACCCACCCCCTGCTTGCTGGAGCTTGCTGCCTGACTGGCCCCGGTGCCCCCAGACCCTACTTAACTGGTTGGGAAGACGGCGTCCATCGATGGCATCCTCTTCTTCCAGGCGGTGCCCCAGGAGTGGCCACCCCTCTCAGTGGTGCTGCTGAGACTGTTGAGCTGTCGGCCCTCCAATTGGCCGACAGCTCCCGGGGGTGGATGGCCATCCTTTAATGGGACAGTTGCCCTGATGGCAACTAATTAGTTGCATGACGCCCATGAAATGCGGCTGGGTATCCCATAAACAACTGAGGCGGGGTCACCCCGGCTTTCTGGACTGTCATCGTCGGGACCCCCACCATGAGCATTAGCTGCAGCCCAAAGAGAGGGAAAGATAGATGTAAGAGAGAGAAATAAATGAGTCAGAAAAATTAAGTTCAGAAAAGTTTTATTTTGAAGAAAATCTCCAACAGTGGGTAAAAGCTGAAGCAATCAGACTCCACACTTTTAAAAGTAAATTTTCCATGCCAGAGAGGTTGTTTGGCAGTAATAAGACTTAAAAAATTAATTTATACTTGAATGGACAAGCCCCAACTTTTTCTGGTATGTTTAGTGGGTAATGGGTAGGTATTGCAACTTCTCGCTGTTCCATGTATGTGATTACTGAGTGTCTCAATGAAATAGCATTTGGAGCGAAGCTTGTGGAGGAGCAGGGCAGCTCAGACAGCAACTTCCTGATTTCGATGTTTAACAGTGTATACACTGACCCTGGAAGTTGCTGTCTGATTTATCCCTTAATAAAGGTATGTGCTGAAAGCCTCACCTTTATTTTTACCGCAGAATCAGGGCCATTGATTTACTGCACTAAATGTGCGCTATAAATGCAAGTTAGTTTAGTGATAATAGTTAAGACTGTAACATCCAGTATAACAGAACATGAGTTTGGCAAAATGAAATATCATACTTGCAGGAATCACAACAGCTTGAAGAAATTTGTACATGTTTTACAAGGTGAAATTTGGTATCACCTTTCTGGCACCATTAACAATTGCTTATTTGGTATATTTGTGCTTTTATTCATAGAGACTCATGTGGAGTATAAAGACCAACACAGACTAATTGGGCTGAATGGCCAATTTCTGTGCTGTATATTCTATGTAATTCAATTTAACAATTGGTTGATGGCTACATCATAAATCATTCATGTGCTTTCAGTATTCCTCGAGTATTTTAACTAACTTAATGACATTGTTTAATAATGTTTCAATCATGCTAATGGGACTTGGCCATGGGCATATCAGTTTGGGGCCGAGGAATGCACTTCATTTGATTAGTATTGAAGGCTTTTGCAGAATTCAGAAGACGAACAGAAAATATCCTTCTGTTTTGACAATTTCTAGCATCACTACATAATAATCCGATTTTCATGGAATTTCTTTGGACAAAAGCTAAATTGGCAGCAGGAAGTAATCACTTATGATTCAAGCATGGACGGGCATCTATAATTATTGGTCTCTTTAGTCATCTAAAACTTTATAAATTAAGATCAGAAGGTCAATCCAAAGATTAGGAAAAGCATTATTGTGTAACATGCATATTTTAGTAAAAATTGCACATTTAGAAACATTTGGCCTAGAAATTCAGACCAGATGGTGCTTCATCACCCCCGGTCACTGCTCCGTCACCCCCGGTCACTGCTCCGTCATCCCCGGTCACTGCTCCCTCACCCCCGGTCAGTGCTCCCTCATCCCCGGTCAGTGCTCCCT
This sequence comes from Heterodontus francisci, assembly GCF_036365525.1. Lineage (NCBI taxonomy): Eukaryota > Metazoa > Chordata > Chondrichthyes > Heterodontiformes > Heterodontidae > Heterodontus > Heterodontus francisci. The sequence continues at coordinate 55,552,313 of NC_090376.1, read as the reverse complement.
CACCCCCGGTCACTGCTCCCTCATTCCCGGTCAGTGCTCCCTCACCCCCGATCAGTGCTCCCTCACCCCCGGTCACAGCTCCCTCACCCCCGGTCACAGCTCCCTCATCCCCGGTCACTGCTCCCTCATCCCCGGTCAGTGCTCCCTCACCCTCGGTCACTGCTCCCTCACCCTCGGTCACTGCTCCCTCACTCCCTGTCACTGCTCCCTCACTCCCGGTCACTGCTCCCTCACCCTCGGTCACTGCTCCCTCACTCATGGTCGCTGCACCCTCACTCCCGGTCACTGCTCCCTCACTCCCGGTCACTGCTCCCTCACTCATGGTCGCTGCTCCCTCACTCCCGGTCACTGCTCCCTCACTCCCGGTCACTGCTCCCTCACCCCCAGTCACTGCTCCCTCACCCCCGGTCACTACTCCCTCACCCCCGGTCACTGCTCCCTCACCCCCGGTCACTGCTCCCTCACTCCCGGTCACTGCTCCCTCATCCCCGGTCAGTCCTCCCTCACCTCCGGTCACTGCTCCCTCACCTCCGGTCAGTGCTCCCTCATCCCCGGTCAGTCCTCCCTCACCTCCGGTCAGTGTTCCCTCATCCCTGGTCAGTGCTCCCTCATCCCTGGTCAGTGCTCCCTCATCCCCGGTCAGTGCTCCCTCATCCCCGGTCAGTGCTCCCTCATCCCCGGTCAGTGGTCCCTCATCCCCGGTCAGTGCTCATTCATCCCCGGTCACTGCTCCCTCAACCCCCGGTCACAGCTATCTCCCAATACAATGGTACCCCCTGTCCTTCTTCTGACCTGGTTGTCCTGTGATTTGCTCACCAGGGGGCCACTGCTGTCATTGGAGTGACATCGTCTTGCATGCTGCTTCACTACTGGCCTGCCTCTTACTTCCCACAGTTTGCTGGCTCGACGGTAATGAGGCTCGAGGCCCAATATTGGAGATGCCTCGGGCCTCCCAATTCAGGCTCTGGGACTGTTCCAAAAATGGGGACATCGAAATGTCTAGGCCCATCAGTTCAATCTTCACTCAACTAGCTGAGGTTTTGATTTAGGTCAGTTTGATAAATCTTCAGATATCTGAGAGAGTTCAGTTTGCTCATAACACCTGCTGACATTTTTGTGATGTTCAACCATATCGTAGCAACTTTGTGCCTCGATGGGAGTGAGCAGGCCTTGAACTGGAATTTTCGTTGTGAAAGTAAAACATGAGGGTATAATTAACACAGTTCAGTATTAGCTATCCTGGGGAAGATCTGAGTTATAATAAACTGATACTTCAGAAGTCTAGCGAGGATTAGATAGATGCAAACGTCTGTGAAGACAGAAGAAGTGATGTTGACAAGAAGAATTTTGGACTGAAGGAAGATGAGTTGTGATTGCTGACAGGCACTTCTGAAATGATGGACACCATAGGGCTGAGACAATAGATTGTTAAACAGAACAGTTCTGTTTATCTCGAGCTCCAATCTTTAAAGATCAATGCCATTGAACATTGGCATTAGGAAGCACCAGTTTCCACTGTGATTTGTTATTGTTAGGACAAGGCTGCACAGTTTTGTATGTTCTTTGTGAATATGTATGTGATATTGTAATCATAGTGGAATCTATTCTATAGTTCCAATTTTAACCTAATGTGCCCAGAGAGAATGGGGTGCTCTTGGGCCACACCCAATTTTATGCTCCATTGACTTCAAGTGGAGCAAAAAACAAGTGGGGATTTAAATTGGGAGTATGACCCCAACTAACCCTGTTAATCGTTGGTGCATTAGGTTAAAATTGGGACTTAACTGAAAGCTTAATTAGTATTGAATGAATCATTAAATAATTTAATTACACGAGTAGTTTGTTTTGTTTATTATAAGTGATTAACTGGGCATGAGGTGAACAATTACAACACAAAATGGGCAGAATGAGTACATTTCTTAGTATCATAGACTTTAAGTTCCAGTGTGATGGAGTGGAACTCCTGCCCCATCCATGAAGGAAGATGCAGACCTCATCCCAAATCCAAGGGACAGACCCGTTGAATGGTTGGGGCAGGAGACTATAAAGGTGCTTCAGGGGCATGTGCCGAATGTGCCACTGAAAGACCAAAATGGCCCATAGACACTCTTCTAGAAGGATCCAGAATTCCTTCCTGGACCAAGTATAAAATCAGAAATTTAGTTTTAGTATACAGCACTGAAACAGGCCCTTCAGCCCACCAAGTCTGTGCCGACCATCAACCACCCATTTATACTAATCCTACACTAATTCCATATTCCTACCACATCCCCACCTGTCCCTATATTTCCCTACCACCTACCTATACTAGGGGCAATTTATAATGGCTAATTTACCTATCAACCTGCAAGTCTTTGGCATGTGGGAGGAAACCGGAGCACCCGGAGGACTTGCAAACTCCACACAGGCAGTACCCAGAATTGAACCCAGGTCGCTGGAGCTGTGAGGCTGCGGTGCTAACCACTGCGCCACTGTGCCACCCCTGTGCCAGAGTGGTATGGCAGTGTAGTGGACATGTCCTTACATTAGTAATAAGGAGACCTGGGCAAATAATCCTGAGTAAATGGCTGGATTTTCATTCTGGGGTTGAGATCCCGACCCCTGGATAAATTCTGGGTCCCGACCACGTTCTGATGCAACACCATCTTCAAATGTAAATTATATAACTGGACTGGGGGCGTATGTGGCGCACAATCAATTGCACCGGGACTGGCATGGTGGTGGGAAGCGGCTCCAGATTGCAATGTTGAAAGTAAGTTGGCAGCCATGACAGGGCTTGCTGTTGCCCTGCAAAATGGTGCAGATCAGCGTTATGGTGTAAACAAGTGGCCAGATGGTGAACAGGAAGGCAGGTGAAGTGCTGTGTTTCAATCACACTTCTCTACAATTTTTTTGAATAATTATCGACATCAAACAACGTCCAATTGCATTGCCCTCATCAGCTAATTGCTTACGTGCACCGGACCGTTCGCTCCTCCCAGTCTCCTCTGAAAATTCCCTTCTGGCCCTCCCCAGCCCGTTAACAAGCTCCTCAAGGAACTTAACAGGTAGTTAACTGGAGGCAAACGAGTTCCCAGCTTCCCACCCACTGCCATCGCTTTGAAAATTGCAACGCGTTCCAGAGGTGTCAGGATCCAGAGACACCTTCCAGGATCATAACCTTCAGATGTGCTCACCCCAGACGTGCTTTGAAAATCCAGCCTGATGAGTTCAAATCCCACCATGGCAGTTTCAGTGTTTGAATTCATTTTTAAAAATCTAGACCATGAAGCTGTTGGATCATTGCAAAAGAAAGAAAATCTGGCATCCTTATGCAGTCTGGTCTATCTGTGTCCCACAGACAAGGTTGACCCTTAACTGTCCTTGAAGTCACTTAGCAAGCTGCTCAGTTGTAACAAAACTGCTACACAACAATGATTCAAGAAGAAGACCTGCCAGCAACTTCTCAGTGCAGCTTGCTAAGGGTAATAAATTCCAGCCTTGTCAGTGACATCCACATCCCCAGAATGAATAATAAATATAAATCTTGAGCTCCTAATAAGAATTCTATTAAAGCCTGATGAGGACATAAAGGTTGAAGTAGCCCAGAACCCTCAGACCTGTCCCCTTGAAGGGATGAGGGGTGGTTGGCAGATGAAACTTGAAGTGGGAGGAGAAGGATCTAGTTGTCATAGTACACGTAGGTACCACCGACATAGGTAGGAGTAATAAAGAAGTTCTGCTAAGGGAGTATGAGCACCTAGGGGATAAATTAAAAAGCAGAACCACAATCGCTTGAGCCACAAGCAAATTGGCATAGGTTCAATACGATCAGAAAGTTGAATGCATGGCCCAAAGATTGGTGTGGGAGAAATGAGTTTCGATTCATGGGGCACTGGTACCAGTACGGGGGAAAGAGCGAGCTGTACCATTGGGGTGGCCTTCATATGAACCGCACTGCGACCAGTGTTCTTGTGAATTGTATAACTAGGGCAGTAGAGAGAGCTTTAAATTAAATAGTGGGGGGAGGGTTCAGGTGAGGGGAAATTTAGAAAGTTATCAAGAAAGGACAAGGCAGTAGTGCAGGGTAGAGTTATGGGTAATGATAACTAAAATGTGACAGGAAGGGACAGAGTGTACAAATAATCACAATCACTAGAGAAAATGTACTAGGAAAACAAATAGGACTAAAGACCGACAAGTCTCCAGGACCCAATGGTCTGTGTCTAAGGTCTTAAAAGAAGTGGCTGCAGAGATAGTGGATGCATTGTTAATAATCTTCCAAAATTCCTTTGTTTCTGGAAAGTCCCAATGGATTGGAAAACTGCAAATGTAATTCCCCAATTCAAGAAAGGAAGGAAGGAAAAAGCAGGAAATTATAGGCCAGTTAGCCTAAATCTGTCATTGGGAAAATGCTAGAATCCATTATTAAGGAAGTAGTAGCAGGAACACAAAAGTCTGAGTGTATCAAGCCTGTATCCTCAGTACCTTGCTCTACGGCAGCGAGGCCTGGAGCGGCGTCTCAATTCATTCCATCTTTGCTTCCTCCAGAGAATCCTTGGCATCAGGTGGCAGGATTGTATCTCCAACGCAGAAGTCCTCGAGGTGGCCAACATCCCCAGAATATACACCCTACTGAGTCAGCGGCACTTGAGATGGCTTGGCCATGTGAGCCGCATGGAAGATGGCAGGATCCCCAAGGACACATTGTACAGCGAGATTGTCACTGGTATCAGACCCACCGGCCGTCCATGTCTCTGCTTTAAAGACATCTGAAAACGCGACATGAAGTAATGTGACATTGATCACAAGTTGTGGCAGTCAGTTGCCAGTGATCGCCAGAGCTGGCGGACAGTCATAAAGGCGGGGCTAAAGAGTGGCAAGTCGAAGAGACTTAGTAGTTGGCAGGAAAAAAGACAGAAGCGCAAGGGGCGAGTCAACTGTGTAACAGTCCCGACAAACAAATATTTCTGCAGCACCTGTGGAAGAGCCTGTCACTCTAGGATTGGCCTTTATAGCCACTCCAGGCGCTGCTCCACACACCACTGACCACCTCCAGGCGCTTACCCATTGTCTCTCGAGACAAGGAGGCCAAAGAAGAAGCAGGACATATAAAAAATCAAAATGCAATCAGGCAGCACTAACATGGTTTTATGAAAGGGAAATCGTGTTTGACAATTTTATTAGAATTCTTTGAGGATATAACAAGCAGAGTGGATAAAGGGGAACAGGTAGATGCAATATATTTGGATTTCCAAAAGGCATTTGATATGGAGCCACATAAAAATTTACTACACAGGATAAGAACTCATGGTATTGGAGGTAATATATCAGCATGGATAAAGGATTGACTAACTAACAAGAAACAGAGAGTCGGGATAAATGGAGCATTTTCAGGTTGGCAAACTGTAACTAGTGAAGTGCCACAGTGTTCAATGCTGGGGCCTAAATAATTTACAATCTATATTAATAACTTTGATGAAGGGACAGAGTGTATTGTAGCCAAATTTGTGAATGATACAAAAACACGTAGGAAAGCAAGTTGTGAGGAGGACACAAGGGGCTGGATTTTATGCTCTCCCTCATGGCGAGTTTGAGGTGGGGAGAGTATTTAATTGGGCGGGACGGTGGCGGGTAGGGGCCCCGCCACCTTCCCACCTCCACCCCAATTAAGTCTGTGGTGGAAGGCCCATGGATGGCCTTCCTGCCCCGCTGCCAATTGAGGCCTTTAAATGGGCAATAAATGCTCAATTAAGGGCCTCATCCTGCTGCCGCTGCTATTGGCGCATAGGCAGACAGGCCTTTGGCACATAGGGAACATGGGGTTGGGGGGTGTGGTGGTGTCCCTCGTTCAAAGGCACTTAGTGCCTGATCAAGGGACCCAATATCGGGAAGGGGGGTCCGCTGAGAGCCACCCCCCTTTCAATTGCTTCCGCCCCCTACACACCCCTCCCCCATGACCCCCACCCCGTGAAACCCCTTCCACTATCACTCACCCATGGCCTGGGTCCATCGACCATCTTGGGCCTCCAGTGGGTGCATTACCAGCAGCAGCCACTGCCTCCATGGTGGTGCTGCTGAGTAAAAGAGCCGCCGGCCTCTGATTGGCCAGCAACTCTCAGTGGGACTTCCGTTGCCAGGGGCCTTAATCTCAGGGAAGGCCCGCTGCTGCCCAGTTAAGTGCTTAATTGGCACCTTATGTGGCGGGCCTTCCCGAGAAGAGGCGACACAGGGCTCTAGCCAGCTCTTCAGCCAGTGGCCGAGACACTTGTTGCCTCCACTAAATACCAACCAAAGTGTCGACAGAGAGATATAGATAGGTTAAGTGAATGAACAAAAATTTGGCAGATGGAGTATAACGTGGGAATATATGAGGTTGTCCACTTTGGCGGGAAGAACAGAAATGTGGAATGTTATATAAATGGAGAGAAACTGCAGAATGCTGCAGTACAGAGGGATCTGAATCACAAAAAGTTAACATGCAGGTACAGCAGGTAATTAGGAAGGCAAATGGAATGTTGGAATTTATTGCAAGGGGGATGGGGTATAAAAATAGGGAAGTCTTGCTACAATTGTACAGGGCATTGGTGAGACCTACAGTTTTGGTCTCCCTACTTAAGGAGAGATATATTTGCATTGGAAGCAGTTCAGAGAAGGTTCACTAAGCTGATTCTTGGAATGAAGGGGTTGGCTTATGAGGTTGAACAGGTTAGGCCTATACTCATTGGAGTTTAGAAGAATGAGGTGAACTCATTGAAACATAAGATTCGGCTTGACAAGGTAGATGCTGAGAGGATATTTCCCTCATGGGGGAATCTAGAAAGGGGGGCATAGTTTCAAAATAAGGGATTTCCTTTTAAAGATAGAGATGAGGAGGAATTTCTTCTCTCAGAGGGTCATTAATCTTTGGAATTCTCTACCACAGGGAGCAATGGAGGCTGGGTCACTGAATATATTCAAGGCTGAATTAGACAGATTTTTGATCTACAAGAATGCCAAAGGTTATGGGGGGAAGGCAGGAAAGTGAAGGTAAGGCCACAATCAGATCAGCCATGATCTTACCGAATGGTGGAGCAAGCTCCAGGGGATGAAAGGCCTACTCCTGCTCCTATTTCTTATGATCTTATGCTAATGGAAGATTTGACGACAACCCTTTCCCTTACTAGAATTTAGGGCGGAAGGTAAATGATGTAGAAACCTGATAGAACCCAATTATGCTCCAAATTCCATGCCCGTATTGGCCATATCTACCTCTGTTTGTCAGCTATGTGATATTGAAAGCTTGGAAAAAGTGACAATCAATTTGCTTCGCAATATTCTTGCATAAGGAAACATATTTGTTATTGTTTACATACTGTGTATAGAGCAAGAGAAAAACTCGAGCTTATCAATATAGATTGTTCTAATACTAAAACTCTGAAAATCCTGTGGCTGTGTTGACATAAAGCCATTGCTATATGAATGGATGGTTATGATTTGATTTGATTTAGAGATACAGCACTGAAACAGGCCCTTCGGCCCACTGAGTCTGTGCCGACCATTAACCACCCATTTATACTAATCCTACACTAATCCCATATTCCTACCACATCCTCACCTGTCCCTATATTCCCCTACCACCTACCTATACTAGGGGCAATTTATAATGGCCAATTTACCTATCAACGTTATCCTGTGGGACCACCCCTTTTTTTGGCTTGATCAAAATTCTATTCAAAGTGTTTGTTGTGTCTGTTCATTTCCATGTGGTGGTCACATTAAAAGGCAGGAATGGGAGGATGATGTACCAGTTCTGCCTTGGTTGCTCCCTTTGCAATGAATGCCTGCATGAAGTACTTCCTGATGAAGTGAGGTCTGCTTTTATTTTAGAAGCCTATCTCCCCACAAAGAGATTAATTGTTACGGAAAAGCAACAAAGAGAAAACTGGAGCTATCAAAAAGAAAATTAAAGCTCTATACCCAGCATATTCAGCCCTCTTACTCTGATAAAATGCTAAAGCCAAACATTCCTTCCTTCCCCCTGCCAGCCCCACTGCTGAGATTGGCACCTTGAATTGCTGAGATTGGCATAAGTGCCCACCAATATTAATCATATACCCTTGATCCCAGGATTTTGGATAGGAACAGATGCAGGTAGAAGTTCAGACCCACTCTGTTCCACCTCAGAAATCTGCCCACCGGCCTCCAGGTTCATGTGTCAAGGTACTTTAAGTGTCGAAGTGACTACATTATAGTCAACAGAGGCTAAGCACGATCTCTGAAGATGCAAGTTTAAACCTAGCCTGAAGACCTCTACGTTATTGTTTTAGAACAAAGATTTTTAGAGGTGAGAATAAATGCAAAACATCCGTCCAGCACGGAATAGGATCCTTTCGGGAACTGGTGGGATCCATATCTTCTTTGCCATTTCCCTTTGTATCATCAATTATCCTCGCTTTCCCTGAAGGCTTTCCCACCTTGTTGGAGTACAATTCCACAGTCACAAGTTTAACTCTCATATCTCACCCAACCGGTCATTGTCTGTGGATTTAGTTTAGTTTAGAGATACAGCACTGAAACAGGCCCTTCGGCCTACCGAGTCTGTGCCGACCATCGACCACCCATTTATACTAATCCTACACTAATTCCATATTCCTACCACATCCTCACCTGTCCCTATATTTCCCTACCACCTACCTATACTAGGGGCAATTTATAATGGCCAATTTACCTATCAACCTGCAAGTCTTTGGCATGTGGGAGGAAACCGGAGCACCCGGAGGAAACCCACGCAGACACAGGGAGAACTTGCAAACTCCACACAGGTAGTACCCAGAATTGAACCTGGGTCGCTGGAGCTGTGAGGCTGCGGTGCTAACCACTGCGCCACTGTGGTCTTTGACAGTGGCTACTGTGGAAAACTATTTAACTGTGGGATCTAATACAGATGATTCTGATACTGTCCTTGCTTAATGTCCACACTTGCACTTCCATCAGTGTTCACTAAATAGTGGTCAAAAGCAGGGGAATGCAGGCTAGTTGCCCTTTTCCTTCCGCAGTGAAATAAAAGAAAGGCTTGCATTTATATACCTTTCACAACCACCAGACACCCCAAAGTACCTTACGGCCAATGAAGTACTTTTTGAAGTGCAGTCACTGTCGTAACGTAGGAAACGTAGCAGTCAATTTACACACAGCAAGCTCTCACAAACAGCAATAGGATAATGACCAGATAATCTGTTTTTGTGATGTTGATGGAGGGATAAAAATTGGTCAGGACACCAGGGTAACTCCCCTGCTCTTCTTTGAAATAGTGCCATAGGATCATTTACATCCACTTGAGAGGGCAGATGGGGCCTCAGTTTAACTTCTTAACCAAAAGGCAGCACCTCTGACAGTACAGCACTCCCTCAGTGGAATGCCAGCCTTGATTGTAATCAAGTCATGGAGCAGGACTTGAACCCTCATTCTCTGACTCAGAGATGAGCATGCTACCAACTGAGCCAGAGCTGACACTTGTAAGTTGCATTCATGACTCCAAATGAAGTTAGCAAACTCAGTACCGACCAGGGACCAAACCTGGGGTTAGGTGGTCTCTGGAGCTTAGCTAATCACTGGGTAAGTTCGGTTGGCTTGAGGAGATGATATATTTGTAGTGAAGGTAAAATTTACTGATAAACAGAGATACATAGTTCCTTTCAAGATCCTGTGCCACTTCCTGAATTCCTTGGAGATTGAAATTAATTTTATTCAAGCTGTGCATGGTCTCTTTTCAATTTGTGGAGTTCCATATGATCCACTTTAAGAGGCACTAAAGAAACTCATTATTATTGATGAAAGGTCACTGACCTGAAATGTTAACTCTGCTTCTCTCCCTACAGATACTGCCAGACCTGCTGAGTATTTCCAGCATTTCTTGTTTTTATTTCAGATTTCCAGCATCTGCAGTATTTTGCTTTTATCATTATTGATCACTATTTCACACTTCTCAGTCATTCCCAGCCACCTTTGCTGCAGATAACAAGAGTCCTAAAAATCACTGGCTGCTTTGCTTTCAAGATTTGTTCTAAGGTGACAATATTTCTCTTTCTCATGTAGTTCCTCATGGCTTCACTATATTTTTCTGTATATGAACTCATTTTTCTCTGCTATCATTTCCTACGTCTATTAAATCTCTCAAAGAGAATCTCTTGTGTTTTTTTAATCACAATAAAGTTTATGGGGAAAAGCTACATAAGGTTTGCTTAAATTAACTAGAAGAGCTTCTCATTCTTCAGGATATTCTAACTTCTGGAATTATTTTTTTCAGTTTCAGTACTGAGGCCCAAGCTCAGCATTTTTATAATTTTGTGTTTCATCATCCAACACATCATTTTTTTAACCAAGCACAGGATTTTAGAGATAACTGTTATTGAGTTATAATTCTTAACTCAATGTTGAAGTACTGGGCTAAATTTTACCAGCACTTTGGGGATGGGCTGAGAGGTGAGTAGGCTGGTAAAATGGCGTGAGCAGGTGGCTGGTGACGTATCTGATGTCTTCCCACCGCCATGCTATTTTGCTAGTGGCAGGAAAGGTGGCAGATGGCCCTCCTGCACGGAGCCCAATTGAGCCAACTAAGTGCCTAATTAAGAGCCTCTTCCCATTTCCATGGGTATTTTGCCCACATCGAAAGGGCTCGCCACTGCGTGGGGAGACCAGGGTAAACCATGGCGGCCTCCCAGTGGACTCCGGGGAAGGGGGGGAATCCTCCCTTTTGGGCACTCTTTGACCCACTGTGGTTTACATTATCATAATATTTGTAAAATTGATTTGCTAGATAGAAATGTAAAAAGTAATAAAATTGTAAGAAACCTGTTTAATGTGCATTGTGATTCAAAAACCTAAAATTACCTATATCTGTACTTTTGCAAATAAAAGAGAATTAAATGTGACATATTTATAAACATTACAGTTGCAAAGCTCCGAGGAGAGGTGGTTTATATGGGGGCTACTGATAGATGGTTAGCATCACTGCAAATATTACCTGCACCTAAATATTTTAAATGTGATGGCAAGTTGAAAGGATAATAAATCCACACTGTTACTTTTTTCAATCAATTTTTTCAGATGTACCATTTTATATAATCATAATGGAATCAGTATTTTCTAGAAAAGGCCCAACATCAATCCAAAATTGGTTCAGTCAAATACCAATTTTACCCAGATTCCATTATTTCTATGTAAACATACTCTGATTTACTGCAAAGGTTTGTTACTCAGTTACCCTGAACATGAATATAAATGTATTGAAAATTCAACTTCACTGAGGTAATCTTGTGCTACAATAATTGGCTATTAAAAAAAGTTTCAACTGTTATTTTAACACAAAATTTGAAGTTATGTCTGTCTGTATTTAAATAGGGTGTACTGTATAACAGAGGTTTGGCCACAAATAAGCTGGCTTTTAAAAAAAGTTTCATTTTTTTATTTATAATTTTACAGTTGTAACAGTACATTCATTGCACAAGGTGCATACCTTACATCATGCACAGGATAGTTCAGTATCTGGCATAATGTTTTGGGTGGCAAGAATGTCTACTGTAATCAACACTTCTACATTCTTCTCGGTCCAGTAGTCTCTCAGTATTGACATTATTGCCTGCAGCATACAGCACACATTTCTGATTAACTGGAACCTGTAAAACAAAATATAATTATATTACATAGAATATACAGCATAGAAACAGGCCATTCAGCCCAACTGCAGTTAGGCTCCACTCGAGTCTTCTATCCTTCCTTATCTAACTCTATCAGCATAATCCTCTATTCCCTTCTCTGTCATATGCTTCTCTAGCTTTCCCTTAAATGCATCTATATTATTCGCCTCAACTACTCCCTGTGGTACCGAGCTCCACATTCTCACCACTCTCCTGGTAAAGAAGTTCCTTCTGAATTCGCTATTTGATTTCTTGGTGACTGTCTTATATTGATGACCTCTAGTTTCCACAGAAGTGGAAACATTCTGTCTGTATCTACTCTATCAAAATATAAGGGCGGCACAGTGGCACAGTGGTTAGCACCGCAGCCTCACAGCTCTAGCGACCCGGGTTCAATTCTGGCTACTGCCTGTGTGGAGTTTGCAAGTTCTCCCTGTGTCTGTGTGGGGATGCTCTGGTTTCCTCCCACATGCCAAAGACTTGCAGGTTGATAGGTAAATTGGCCATTATGAATTGCCCCTAGTGTAGGTAGGTGGTAGGGAAATATAGGGACAGGTGGGGATGTGGTAGGAATATGGAATTAGTGTAGGATTAGTATAAAATGGGTGGTTGATGGTCGGCACAGACTCAGTGGGCCGAAGGGCCTGTTTCAGTGCTGTATCTCTAAACTAAACAAAATCTTTCATAATTTTAGGGACCTCTGTTAAATCACTTCTCAGCCTTTTCAAGAGAAAAAGGAGACAGCCTGTTCATTGTGTCTTGATAGATATAACCTTGCATTTCTGGAATCATCCTTGTAAATCTTTTTTCACCCTCTCCAATACCTCTATATCCTTTTTATAATATGATGACCAGAACTGTACACAGTGCTCCAAGTGTGGTCTAACCAAGGTTAGACAACGCTAGACAAGTTTAGCATAACTTCTCTACTTTTCAATACTATCCCTCTGGAAAGAAACCCGAGCACTTGGTTTGCTTCTTAATGGCCTTATTAACTCATATCACTACATTTGGCTAGTGATTTGTTTATTTGTACTCCCAGATCTCCTTGCTTCTCTATCCCATTTAGTGTTTTCTAAGTAATAGGTGACCTCTTTTTTAAACCAAAACCCCAAACCTACCTGTGTCGAAATTCATTTGCCAATTATATACCCGTTCTGACAGTTTATTAATGTCTTCTTGTAATTTGTTGCAGTCCTCCTCAATATTGACTATCCCCTAATTTAGTGTCATCTTCAAACTTAGAAATTGAATTTGTGATTCGAAAGTCTAGATTGTTAATATATATTGTGAACAACAGGGATCCCAGCACAGATCCTTGTCTGACTCACTTTCCACCTTCTGCCACACTGAATAGTTACCCTTTACTCCTATTCTCTGCTTTCTGTCTTGCAGTCAGCTAGCTAGCCAGTCTTCTAATTGTCCCCTGACTCCGCATGTTCTGACCTTATTCATTAGTCTATTATGTGGTGCCTTCTTGAAGGCTGTTTGGAAATCTAGATAAATTACATCTACTACATTTCTTTTGTCTACACTCTCTGTTACATTGTCAAAGAATTCATTGAGATTGACCAAGCAAAATGTTCCCTTTTGAAATCCATGCTGACTATTCATTATATTTTTTGGTTCTAAATGTTTTTCTATTTTCTTGTAGATCCCTACCCCTGTCTTGCTAATTTAAAGCCTTTACCACTTTCCTATTTACCTTTTCCAATAGGACACTGGTCCCATTCCAGTTCAGGTACAGCCCGTGCCATCAGCACAACTCTTTCTTGTCCCAGTATTGGTGTCAGTGCCCAATGAAAAGGAACCCCTCTTTCCCACAACAGCCTTTTAGCCATATATTAACACCCCTGTTCTGTCTGTCTACATGCCAAATTGCATGTGGCTCAGGCAATAATCCAGAGTTTATTACACTTGAGGACCTGTTTTTTAATTCAGCTCCTAAATCCTGATAATCCTTCAGCAGGACCTCCTCCTAGTCCCTACCCATGTTATTTGTTCAGACATGGACCAGAACAATTTACTCAGCAACAACCTGTTCACTGAAGCTCTGTTTGGGTTCCTCCAGGACCACTCAGCTCCAGACTTCATTACAGCCAAACCTGAACCTCAAGCATGACCTGCCTCTTAGAAATCAATGTGCACAGGCCCTGATTACTTTATATTTCTCCAAATGCTTTTCACCAGCAGCAGGCATTTGTAAAATCACCACTAGAATATATTACAGGATGAAATTACTAATAATTTCTTGTTATAAATTCTAGTGGGAAAATTTTACAGATGCCTGCTAGCAGTGGACAATGGATACCATGACCTTCATTAATTTACCAACAAGTGAAACAAGACTAACCAGTCTAGAATTTCCTGGCTTACCCCCATTTTTCGTCTTTGAAGAGAGTAATCATATCCAGCCTCTCCCCCACCCCCACCCCCCCCCCACCTCCACCCCCACCCATCCACTGACTGAACTTTTCTTCCCACAGAATTATGGAAAATTATAGCCAGAGCTTTTGCTATTTCTCTCCACAGGATCCTTGGATATAAACTATCAGGTTTCAGTGAGTATGAGTGTCTTTTTCTAGTATATTTCTCTTTGAAAAATAACCTCCACTAACAGTTCTACAACAACCTCCTCAGTGAAAACTGAGGTAAAGTACTTGTTTAGATTCTCTGCCATTCCCCTATTCACCAGTACAGGTTTACATCTTGGCAGACCTTCATCTATCTCCTGCAACTGATGGGACTATAAAAAAAACCTTTTTACTGCACTTCAGTTTTATTTTGGTAAATGTTCTCTCACACTCTATCTTAACCTTTCTGATCTCACATTATGTACTTTCCTATATTTTGTATTAGTCCTGTCTTTCATTTTTATTATCTACCCTGTAAGCATTAGAATCCCCAAAATTTATGGGCCACATTTCCTGGCAATTACACTGGGATTTGACCTGCCGGTACCCTCCAGCACTGACCCTACCTGGAATTTGGGCACCTCACTTGCAAAGGGCTAGTGGTCGCACACGCCACTGTGGTTGCATCTCTGTCACCCCATACAGCCAGAATGTCCTCTGACTGCCACCCATCAGGGTGAGGGTATGTAAAGCAGCTCATCCAAATTTTAAAAATAAAATGCCAATCTCTTCTTTTCGGGCTTCTCTCCTTGTGCATATGTTGTATCATGCTGGTCCTTAGAAAACCTCAAACACTATGCAAGCCCAACAGCATGTGAATTTTTTTGGCCTACATGTTTTGGTAACTAAACCACATCATTCGAAGGCCTTTATTTGGAAAATCAAAGGCGCTTCACACACAAATATTGGAGGTCTTGTGATTGTGTGAGAAAGGCTTCCCAGACGATCATGATGCATCCAACAGCAACCTGCAGCTGGTTGAGGTATATGTGTGTGGCAGCCATGAACATCTATATCCAGGGTACCCTTACCTTGCCAACTTGCCCAACATGTTACATTTTTACCACATCTGTATTGATGTGAATTGTGTTCACTTGCTCTGTCATCTCTTCCCAGGGAGTCCGAACAGCAGACACCTGAAGAAGGTGCCCCTTTGACCAACAGATGGCAGCCATTCATTTTTTGTTGCACCTCCCACATCATCATTTCCAAGGCTGTCTTTGTAAAAGGGACTGTCCTGCCTCCTCCATGGGCTCTTTGCACCATCTTCAGCCATATGGTTCAAGGTGTGCAACACAGGTTATCTTGCTGCAAACTTCCACGGCTGAAATTGTGTCTCTCCCTTTGAGGCACAGCTTCAGTCTTTTAATCTGCTGCACAGCTGAATAGGCTGCTTTGGTGACTTGCATGCACCCAGCGCCTGGCTAAATCAATACTGGAAGTGCTGAATAATTATTTAAGTGCATGGCTATTGTAAATACTTGTGACATCCGTTTGATTAGATATGCTCACACACTTCTGGGGCATCACCACTGTTGGAAAATCTGCAGCCTATTTCCCAGAATGATCCTATTTAATAACTGGAATCATATTCACAAAGTTTATGTACTCATTCTGCACCATCTTCATTCTTTTTAGTACATTTGGATACACCTCAACTGGGCCTTCATTGGGCCATTAAATAAATCATGTTTCACAATGGCCCATCAATTAATAACTACTCTCTCCTCTATATAAGTGCCTGCATCCTCCTCCACTTTAGTTATCAGCTTGGGAATGCTATCGAGATCCCTTACAGTGAAAATCATTTAAAAGCTCAGTTTTACTGCCAGCCTTTCCACTATCTCACGTACCCAAATAGTTTTTCCACTTTGTTTGGCATTTGATAATATGTGCCTCAGCACAATATAAATTGATAATTCCCAGACCTTTAAGTACTTCCAGCTGTTGTGGAGCCCATTGTCTAGTTTTAGCTGATGTAAGAATTCAGTGGTGATGACAAACTAATCAAGACACAACATCAGTCAGGCACTGGATACGGCTGTCATCTAAAGTGAAATGTTGATAGGCCTTTGAGACCTCTCATTGGGGATCTTTGCTCTTCCACAAGTTTAGCAAACAAATGCAGAGGTTGTGGAATTGAAGACTGGTCCACATTTAAATGTGGATTAATGCTCATTTTCTACTTGTCACAAATCTTAACGATACTGAATAAAAAGCATGTGAAATCTGAAATAAAAGCAGAAAACACAAGTGCCTTTTTCTCTTTTCACACCCTGATGGCCCTGCTGTGCATTTCCAGCAGTTTTATTTTAATTGCTGAAAGTGTCATCAAATTTGTGTGTGCATCCAACAAGAGCTGTCCATTCACTAGACTATGCTGAGAAGACATGCAGATTCCAATTTCTGTGTCTGCTTCTCTACCCTTAGGACTGAGCCTATGTTGAAAAAAGATGTGTTTTGAATTTTCAGTTACCTTTAACTTGGCTTTTATACTTCAAAGTGCCTGCCTTCATTTCTGATTGCACCCAATCTTTCTTTGGATCTGACTATCTAATATACTATTTTTGCCTGAAATAATGTGCTGGGAATGGACTGGGAGGCCGTTGGGGTGGTGGGGGGGTGCGGAATGTTAGGACGAAAGACATTGAAGTGGAAGCGTGATGTCCTTACGTCACTGCCAGATATTCCTAATGCTGGCCGACACGGCATGAATGCAGTGGGAATGTAATTAAGGCAGTTAATTCGTCAATTAAGAGCAATTTTATGGGGGTATTTTGAATTTCACTAACGAAGCACTGGAGCCATGGGGCTTCAGAGATGTGCCCAGTATGAGGAAGTGGCAAGCCAGTGGCAGCTCAATGCTGGCTTCATCCAGCAACCACCATGGGAGCCAGCATAGCACACCAGGAAGGGTGGAACAGTGTGGGCACCAACAAACAAAGGTGGGGAGTGGGTTAAAGGTGCCAGCACTGCGGAAAGGAGCCGCAAGAGTCCCATCTGGGCAGTGGCACTTGAGCATAACAAACTCGGGGGAAGTGGGGGTGGGTGATGGCATTTTCATAAGAAGTCTTGGAAACTGAGAGAAGCCATCTGCCATGGGCCTCATTCACTCAGGCTTTGGGGCCCCCCATTGAGGAAGAGCAGCAGAGAGGCAGGGAGGGCCAGCCACAGGCATCAGGAGATCTGCAAGCTCTGGGCCAACAGGAGGGCCTGCCCTGGGGTGGGGACGCAGAGGGGCACGTGACCAGCTTCCTGAACACAGAAGAGGCTACCCTCCAGAGAGGGTCTATCGTCCGAGGCTCAGCTACCTTCAAATGTCCGAGTTGCAGTGTCTCCAAAGACTGCGCCCTTCCGGGGAGACTGTATGATCTGAGTGCCATGCTGAAGGACCAGATGAGCCCCATGAGACATGGTGGCTGCTGTATTATCTCTTTCCAGATTAATATAAATGAAGCTGA
Organism: Heterodontus francisci; assembly: GCF_036365525.1. NCBI lineage: Eukaryota > Metazoa > Chordata > Chondrichthyes > Heterodontiformes > Heterodontidae > Heterodontus > Heterodontus francisci. The sequence continues at coordinate 55,534,781 of NC_090376.1, read as the reverse complement.
AGGGCAGGCACAAAGGTAGAACACAGAGTTTTAATGGAGACTTGCTGTTGCTTCAGCTTACTTGAGTTAACTGACTGTGCAAGAGAGCTGAATCACGTGATATTGCATCACTTCCTGTGATGACATACATATTAGCAGAAACATCTATTTAAATGATTATATTTAACATACTAACAAATGCATGATCACAACATCCCCATTCTCTTAAATGATAACCCCATATAGTATAACATTAATATGTATATAAAGAGGCATCCCTTTTGAGATATAAGAAATTTGACAACTATAACACTACATAAAACATTCAACTGCAACAAGAACATTTGGAACACTCCTCTTAAAGGTGTTTACATTTGGCACCATATTGGTCATCAGTTGACTCAACCAGACTATGTGACAATATATGGGTGTGTTTTCGAACTGTTTGTCCTCTCCTCCTGAGGATTGTGTTTGGGAGGATTGTCCTCAGTTGTCAGTGTGTTGCTTGTTGTCTCTTCATCTTCAAAATATCTGCAGGTACACGTAGACGATGCTGGTTGATCGCCTTGTTCATGGCTGAGTCCTCTGAGGTGAGGTGATTCCTTTGCAGTACCACACCATTTAGTGTTGTCAGCTCATAAGAACGTGGTTCTTTGGACACCTTTGCTGGGATCCATGTCTGTTCTTGCAGGTGTAGGACCCTCACCTTCTGGCCAACGTATAGTGGCCATAATTCTGCACTCACATGCATGTCATGTGCATATTTCATCCTATCTTGTTTCTGATGTAACCAGTCTGTCATCCAGGATGACTTGGTGAGATGATAGCTTGGTAGTGTGGTTCTCACCGGTCGGTGAAACAGAATCTCAGCAAGTGATGGCAATTCGGAATCCAATGGTGCTGCGCAAAGGTGCAATAACGCGACTTGGATATCCTGCTCGGTTTCCGAACACTTTTTGATCAGCGATTTGACTGTCCTGACCATACATTCAGCCATCCCAATCGAACGAGGATATCGGGTGATGATGTGACATGGTTGACGAACCATCATTCACACATATCCTGGAAGGCTTTCCCATGTATTGTGGACTGTTGTTGGATACCACTTCTAACGTGTTGGTTATGCCGTACTCGACATGGCTCGAAGCTTCTGCACAATAGGAAATTTGGAGTGATAGTCAGCCACTAGCAGCTAGTCTTCTCTGCCCACAGCACACAGATCTGTTGCTATCTTGGTCCATGCTGATGATGGTTTGTCATGCGGTTGGCGAGGCTGTTTCTGTTGACCAGCTTGACGTTCCTGACATGCATCACAAGATCTCACCATCTGGTCAATGTCTTTGCAGATGCTGTGCCAGAACACTGAGTCGCAAGCAAGTCGTCTTGTCCTCTCGATTCCCATGTGTCCTTGGTGGAGCTGTCCAAGTACGCCAGACTGAAGTGTTGCCGGAATGAGTACTTGGCATCCTTTGAATAGTACACCATTGGATATACCGATTTAGTCTCAATATGGCCAATATGTTCTCAGATCCATAGGGATCTCCTGAATGGTCTCGGGCCAACCCTCTACAACGATCTGCCACAGAGCTCGGAGTTTGTGGTCTTGAGAAGCCTTCCTCTGGAATTCCTCTGTCATGTTTTGACTGAAGAACATGAGATCTACATTGTAGACATCCTCCAAGATTGCACAGACTTCGTCCACCTGGAAGTCAAATGGCATTCCTCGCACGCTCACAGGGTTGGGCCGTCTACTTAGAGTGTCCGATAGGATCACCTAACTACCAGGTTTGTATCTGACATCACAGCTGTAGCCTTAAATCTTGATGAGTAACCTCTGGAGTTGAGGCGGTGCACTGGTGAAAGGTTTTCCCTAGATCATCTCCAGCGGCTTATGATGTCTTGACTGTGAACTTTTTCCCAAATAAGTATGTGTGGAACCTGGTGATCCCGAAGACAAGAGCATTCAATATTGGAGTAATTTGCTTGTGATGATGACAGACCTTTTGAACCAAATGTGACAGGCTTGCTTTCTTGAAGAAGACATGCACCGAGACCTTTTTGCGATGTGTCCACTTCTAATGTAGTTACCTTCCGAGGGCCATAGGATTGAAGACATGACTTGGCTGACAGTGCTTGTTTCAACGCATTGAACACATGTAGGTGATCATCCTGCCATAGGAATGGCATGTCTTTCTTCAGCAATTCTCTTAGTGGAGATGCATTCTCCAAAAAGCTTGGTATGCAGCAAAGACCTGTGGAAGTCATCCCTGTCTTGCGCTGTCTGCATTGACTGGATGTCTTTGATCTTCTCAGGATCCGGGCGGATCCCTGAACTTGAGTAAATAGCATTTTTTGCTGTTGAAAACCAAACCTTTGCACCTGGCGGTCTCCACTAATAAGTGCAGGTTTCTGTCATGTTCTTTTTCCATACATCCTACTAAGGCAATGTCCTCGACAATACACACACAACCCAGGACTCATTTCATTTTCTGATCCATATGCTGTTGAAATATATCCTGGCTGACTGACAGTCCAAATGGCAAATGGAGGAAACAGTACCTGTAATAAGGATTTCTGAACATTGTTAACTCTCGTGACTCTCTTGACAAGTGTACGGACTAATATCCATTTTTTGCGTCTAATTTGGAAAAGTGTTTTGTTGCAGCAAACATTGGGTTTAATTCTTCTAGCATTGGAATCTTATGAGGGCATCTCTTTATAAGGCTTTGTTTAGCAGCCTCTGGGGGTCGTCGAATTCATCGAATAATGCCCTTTTTCCATTCCATCCAGTTCCATCTTCAACTTTTCTCGAATGTGCATGCTGCATTTCACAGCAGGTTGATTGATGACTTTGCACCTTCTTTAAGGTGTAAGACTTCGTCCCTATAGAAATTCCCAACTGTGTCAAACTGGTCCAGGTACAACCTCTGGAGGTTCACGCTTGTGGGTTGGACCACAGACTTCCATACCTCGTGGTACATGTCCTTGAGAATGTGGAAAGGTAGAGTGTTGGCACTTGCACCAGTGTCAATCTTCACTCTCAGTTGATGTTGTCCAGCCTTATTGGGGCAGACGATCTGGAGTGTTGCAGAAGCTTCTGTTTTGATAACTGAATGAACCTGTTCCATTAAGGTGATTGATGTGAAAGAGCTGTTCACCTGTAGTGTCTTCACCTCGAACCAACTCATCCATTTTGGTCAGGCAGTCAATGATTTTGGCGATGCCTGAAAGTGTCTTGCCTTCCTATGCCTCTGGGTGGTGCAGTTCTGTGGTTTGAGCAATGCCCACTCTGGCTTCTTCCTGTGTTCTACTGCTGGACCTTTTGCAATGTTTGGCCCAGTCCTGTCTAAGCCTGCGTGCCTTGCATGTGTCTACGTATGCCAGGCATCTACGCGGTTGGTGGGAGAGCCCACAGTTACTGCACACCTTGTTCTGCCTGGGTGCCTTGGATATTGCCCCACAAGCGTTTTGGATCCTTACGCTCGTAAACATTGTTACCCTGCGATAATCCGTATGATAACAGCACATGGTAAAATTTGAATTCTATTAATAAATCTTGAATTAAAAGCTAGTCTAGTGGCGACTATGAAACTATTGTCAATTGTTGTAAAAACTCATATGGTTCACTAATGTCCTTTAGGGAAGGAAATCTGCTGTCCTTACCTGGTCTGGCCTACATGTGACTCCAGACCCACAGCAATGTGGTTGACTCTTAACTGCCCTCTGAAATGGCCTAGCAAGCCACTCAGTTGTAACAAACTGCTATAAAGTCTAAGAAAAGGAATGAAACTGGATGGACCACCGGCATCAACCTAGGCACTGGAAATGACAACAGCAAACCCAGCCCTGTCTACCCTGCTAAGTCCTCCTTACTAACATCTGGGGGCTTGTGCCAAAGTTGGAAGAGCTGTCCCATAGACTAGTCAAACAACAGCCTAACATAGTCATACTCAATGAATCATACCTTATGGACAATGTCCCTGACACCACCATCACTATTCCTGAATATGTCCTGTCCCACTGGCAGAACAGACCCACCAGAGGTGGCAGCACAGTCGAGAGGGAGTTGCCTTGGGAGTTCTCAACATTGACTCCGGACCCCATGAAGTCTCATGCCATCGGGTCAAACATGGGCAAGGAAACCTTCTACCGCCCACACTCAGTTGATGAATCAGTGCTTCTCCATGTTGAACACCAACTGGAAGAAGCACTGAAGATAGCAAGGGCACAGAATATACTCTGGGTGGGGGACTTCAATGTCCATCACCTCATCACCAAGAGTGGTTTGGTAGCACCACTACTGACTGAACTGGCCGAGTTCTAAAGGACATAGCTGCTAGACTGGGTCTGTGGCAGGTGCTGAGGGAATCAACTAGAGGTTAAAACCTACTAGACCTTGTCCTCATCAATGTACATCTTGCACATGCATCTGTCCATGACAGTATTGATAGAAGTGACGACTGCACAGTCCTTGTGGAGACAAAGGCCCATCTCCACATTGACGATACCCACTATCATGTTGTGTGGCACTGCCACCATATGACTATGTTGGATAGATTTCAAACAAATCTAGCAACTCAAAACTGGGCATCCATGAGGCACTGTGGGCCATCAGCAGCAGCAGAATTGTACTCAACCACAATTTGTTACCTCATGGCCCAGCGTATTCCCCACTCTACCATTACCATCAAGCTGGGGGACCAACCATGGTTCCATGAAGAGTGCAGACGAGCATGCCAGGAGCAGTACCAGGCATACCTAAAAATGAGGTGTCAAGCTGATGACGCTACATCCCAGGACTACTTGCATGCCAAACAGCAGAAGCAGCATGCGATAGACAGAAATCAGCAATCCCACAACCAACAGATCACATCTAAGCTCTGCAGTCCTACCACATCCAGTCATGAATGCTGGTGGACAATTAAACAACTAATAGGAGGAGGAGGCTCCACAAATATCCCCATCCTCAACGATGGGGGAGCCTAGCACATCAGTGCAAAAGACAAGGCTGAAGCATTTGCATCCATCTTCAGCCAGCAGCGCGGAGTGGATGATTTATCTCGGCCTCCTCCTAAGGTCCCCAGCATCACAGATGCCAGTGTTCCACCATTCCGATTCACTCCATGTGATATCAAGAACTGGCTGAAAGCACTGGATACTGCAAAGGCGATGGGCCCTGACAACATTCCAGCAATAGTACTGAAGACTTGTGCTCCAGAACTAGCCACGCCCCTAGCCAAGCTGATCCAGTACAGCTACACCACTGGCATTTATCCGCCCAGGTATTTACTGTCCACAAAAAGCTCAACAAATTCAACCCATCCAATTACCATCCTATCAGTCTGATCTCGATCATCAGCAAAGTGATGGAAGAGATCATCGACAGTGCTATCAAGCGGCATTTGCTCAGCAATAATCTGATCACTGACGCTCAGTTTGGGTTCCGCCAGGGCCACTCAACTCCTGACCTCATTACAGCCTTGGTCCAAACAGGGACAAAAGAGCTCAACTCCAGAGGTGAGGTGAGAGTGACTGCCCTTGACATCAAGGCAGCATTTGATCAGGTATGGCATCAAGGAGCCCTAGCAAAGCTGGAGTCAATGGTAACTGGGGAAAACTCTCTGCTGGTTGGAGTCATACCTAGCCCAAATATTGTGGTTGTTGGAGGTCAATCATCTCAGTCCCAGGGCGGCACAGTGGCACAGTGGTTAGCACCGCAGCCTCACAGCTCCAACGACCCGGGTTCAATTCTGGGTACTGCCTGTGTGGAGTTTGCAAGTTCTCCCTGTGTCTGCGTGGGTTTTCTCAGGGTGCTCCAGTTTCTTCCCACAGTCAAAAGACTTTCAGATTGATAGGTAAATTGGCCATTATAAATTGCCCCTAGTATAGGTAGGTGGTAGGGAAATATAGGGACAGATGGGGATGTGGTAGGAATATGGGATTAGTGTAGGATTAGTATAAATGGGTGGTTGATGGTCGGCACAGACTCGGTGGGCCGAAGGGCCTGTTTCAGTGCTGTATCTCTTAAAAAAAAAACCATCACTGCAGGAGTTCCTCAGGGTAGTGTCCTAGGCCCAACCATCTTCAGCTGCTTCATCAATGATCTTCCCTCCATCATAAGGTCAGAAGTAGGGATTTTACTGATGATTGCACAGTGTTCAGCACCATTCGCCATACGCCAGATAGTGAAGATGCCCGTGTCCATATGCAGCATGACCTGAACAACATCCAGACTTGGGCTGATAAGGGGCTGATAATAGTCGCACCATGCAAGTGCCAAGCAATGACCATCTCAAACAAGAGAGAATCTAGCCATTTCCCCTTGAAATTCAATGACATTATCATCACTGAATCCCCCACCATCAACATCTTGAGGAGTAACATTGACCAGGAACTAAACTGGACCAGCCACGTAAATACTAAGGCTACAAGAGCAGGTCAGAGGCTGGGAATTCTGTGGCAAGTCACACCTCCTGAATCCCCAGTGCCTGTCCACCATCTGCAAGGCAGAAGTCAGGAGTGTGATGGAATACTCTCCAGTTGCCTGGATGAGTGCTGCTCCAACAAGACTCAAGAAGCTCGACACCATCCAGAACAAAGCAGCCCGCTTGATTGGTACCCCATCCACCACCTTCAACATTCACTCCCTTCACCATCGATGCACATTGGCAGCAAGGTGTACCATCTACAAGATGCACTGCAGCAACTCACCAAGGCTCCTTGGACAGCACCTTTCAAACCCGTGACCTCTACCACCTAGAAGGACAAGGGCAGCAGATGCATGGGAACACTACCACCTGCAAGTTCCCCTCCAAGCCACACAACATCCTGACTTGGAACTATATCGCTGTTCCTTCACTGTCGCTGGGTCAAAATCCTGGAACTCCCTTCCTAACAGCACTGTGGTTATACCTACACCCCAAGGACTGCAGCAGTTCAAGAAGACAGCTCACCACCACCTTTTCAAGGGCAATTAGGGATGGGCAATAAATGCTGGCCTAGCCAGCGACGTCCACATCCCATGAACAAATTTTTAAAAAATTGCCTCGTATCTGTGTCCGTCCTGTAGTATGGTCTTCATGCTGTGTCCCTTTTACTTTTCCAGGAGATCTTTCTGGAATGCCTCAATAGTAGCGGAGGTGATAACCAACTCCATAATTCGTTTCTAAAGTTCAGTATCAGAGAAGTTGTATTCTTTTGCTTTCTCTCTGCATCAAATAACCAAGCTCTCATTGGCTTTCTGTCTATGGTTAGCACCGCAGGCTCACAGCTCCAGCGACCCGGGTTCAATTCTGGGTACTGCCTGTGTGGAGTTTGCAAGTTCTCCCTGTGTCTGCGTGGGTTTTCGCTGGGTGCTCCGGTTTCCTCCCACCACCAAAGACTTGCAGTTGATAGGTAAATTGGCCATTTATAAATTGCCCCCAGTAGAGGTAGGTGGTAGGGGAATATAGGGACAGGTGGGGATGTTGTAGGAATATGGGATTAGTGTAGGATTAGTATAAATGGGTGGTTGATGGTCGGCACAGACTCGGTGGGCCGAAGGGCCTGTTTCGGTGCTGTATCTCTAAATAAAATAAAAATAAAATATACCACATGAGTCCCAGGCGGTGTACTCTGAAATTAACTAATCTTAAGCTAACTTTCTAATGTTGCTCAGAGCTTTGATAGATCCTTCTGTTGAGCATCAGCTCAACCAGAGATATTGATTCTGCACAGACCTGCGTTTCCTATGCCGATCCTAATTTTTATCTCCTGCTTCTCTGCATCCACAACTTTGTGGTCTGGAAAGCATTGTTCAATTCTCTGCTTAAACAGTTTGAACTCACCTGTGACATCAGGTGCTTTCCAGTTCACCTCTAGAAATCTGGCTGACATTGCATAAGTCTTCTACTCTTTTCTCCCCCTGAGGAACAAACCTTGTTCTAAAAGTTGCAGCAAGCTGCGATGTCTCCAGATCTGAGCAGGAGCCATGCACTGAGTTATGCTGCTGCAGTGTGGGCTTGCGAGCTTGTAGGCAGGAGGTGCCCTGGCGTTGGGGTCAGCTAATAGCACGCAAGCTCGGCGACTGCAGGAGGGAATCTGCACTAAAACACAATGTGGCATTATTCTCTGTGGCTGAAACTGCAGATAATTTTTGTCTTGCTGGCTCAGGGCAAAACCGGGAATGCGCCTGAATTGCCTTCAACCTCTGCTCACACCATTACTCTCCTGATGTGGGAGCTGGGATCCGGTCGCAGTGCTTCAGGGACTTCTGACTTGAACTACCATTTTCAGCTGCTGATCGATGCTGTCGACTTACTACTGCTGCCACCATATTATATTATTTCTTTCTACATTAATACAAATGAAGCTGAAGGGCAGGCATAGAGGCTGAACACAGAGCTTTAATCGAGATTTGTTGTTTCTTTGGCTTACAAGTGCTAACTGACTCTGCAAGTGAACTGAATCATGCGATATTGCATCACTTCCTGTGATGACATACAGATTAGCAGAAGCAAATATTTAAATGATTATATTTAATATACTAGCAAATACACTATCACAACAGTGATCACCAATTCCAGTGGCTCTGAAGGTCACCACTGCACTGAACTTCTAAGCCTCTGGATTTTTCCAGGGATCCATTGGAGATATGTCTGGGATCTTGCAGTCTGCGGCACATTGTTGCATCAAGGTGGTGACTGATGCCCTGTTCAAGAGAGGCAGTGAATATGTGCCTTTCCACGCCAATCCGCACAGTCAAGTTGAGAGGTCAATTGGGTTTGGGGCCATCACTGAATCCCCCAAATGCAGGTCAGGACCGACTGCATGCATGTGGCCATTAAGGCTCCCAAAGACCAGCCAGCTGCCTTCATCAACAGGAAGGTCTTCCTCTCCCTCAATGTTCAATTGATATGTGACCACAGCAGATGGATCCTTCAGGTGTGTGCATGGTTCCTGGGAAGCAGGAATGGTACATTGGCAGTCCCAGGTGCCACAGTTTTTCCAGCACCTTGCGTGTCTGCAGGGTTGGATACCTGGAGACAAGGGACATGGCTACTAACATCTGTGAGGAACCCATGCACGGATGCAGAGGAGAGGTACTTCAACTGCCATGGGTAAACCCGAGGAACCATTGAGCAGGCCATAAGGTCTCTGAAGATGTGATTTAGGTGCCTTGAATGATCCAGTAGAGCCCTTCAGAATGCCCCAGCGAGGTCTGCTGTGCACAGTACAACCTGGCAGGGTAGGGCGAGGCACTGAACAATGAAGATCTTGTGGATCTTGGTGCTTCCTCCAATGAGGATATTGCTGACCAGGTGATGCAAGAAGAGGGACCCCAGGGACCACAGGCAAGGTGCAATGAGATACGCTCAAGGGAGGCTCAGGGCACGCTAACACACTTTTAATATGACCCTTACTACATGTTGGATACATGCTGTGGAGAGCCGGCATGGACTCGATGAGCCGAATGGCCCCCTTCTGTGCTGTAAATGACACTATGACCATTAAGGCCTCACCTTTCTGCTGTCAGCTCCTTCATTTATCATTCCATTGCCCTCCGTCCAGTTGCACATCTCACAGTGGCAAGGGTGAAACTTTGACCACGGGCAGCATGGTCCCTCGCAACGAGCCCCTTGAAGGAGCCAGGGTATAACCGAAGTCCTATAAGGACAAAAAAAATAGAAGGAGATGTAGCGTCAAAACATTAATCCTTTATTAAACACAAGACATGCGAGGCTTCATAGTTTCACATTCTCTTCACCTGTGGACCCCAACAGCAACTAGGTGCTCTTCTTAAATTTCTAACACATGTTCCTGCGTGGTGCTCCCTCTGCACTCACAGCTGAGGTGAAAATAGGCTGCTGATCTTGCTGCACCATGGCCTGGGATGACCTTGGCTGTCGTCTTCTGACTGCCTGAGGCCTGGAGGGCTCTGGCATGCTGAAGGGCTCCTGCACAGGTGTAGGATCCTCCTCTGTCATTGCAGTTATTTGAGGCACTGGTGTCACCGCCAGAGGGGCCGTGGAGCCACTGTCCATACCAGGTGTGCCCTGAGAGGAGCCCACAGATGCAGAAGGCAGCCCCTCCTCCTCCTTTGCAAGGCAGGCCCAGCGCTCAGAGTGGTGAACCTTACAGCAGTGGTGTTGGAGCCTTGGGGGCAGCCATTGCTGTGGGGTGGGGTCTCCCCATGCCATCGGGCCCCATCCTGACCCTGGCAAAATGCCAGCAGGGGCATAAAGTGGACGTTAATTGGCCACTTAATTGAATTAATTGGCTACTTGCCTTCAGTTGGCAGATTGCTGCCATTTCTGCTTCTGGGAATATCCTGTGGCAGCGGGAAGACATTGGCCTTCCCTCCTGATGTCTTCCACCATCATTTTATGAGCCCTCCCACCTCCCAGGCCATCTCCAAAGGGCTGGTAAAATTCAGCCCAAAATTTATGTTTCTCTAATCTTTTCTTACAGCTCAGACTGTTTGCATTTGTGATCAATTAATGTTGTTTCTTTCTGGCCTCTTTGTAATACAAATTTATCTTTACTATGGCATGGTAACCAAAAGTGAACACAGTAAATTCTGCCCAGTATGTAGTTAACACTTTAATTCAGTTTCTGTTGACTTGAATTCCATTTTCTAAAGGTATTCCACCACTCAAATAAGTTTTTTAAAAATGATTTTGTCCATTGTCTAAATATAGAAAGTTCCAGTTCTACGCTTTCCCCTAGGTCTGTTTCTAAATTCCCTTGCTCTATTTTTCCAGTTGTGACCCCCATTTTTTCATCAAGTCGATGCTGTCAGCCACATCTGGATGCAATGAGAAAATGTTTCCTGCAATCAGGTGGAAAGAAAAGGTAAGTGTTTTCACATTAACCCACAATCTTGTGGGCCCCATCAAGCACGACACAAACCTTAGCTTGGTGTTTCTGCATCCACTGGGCAATGACATTTATTGCACACAACCATTGATCTTTTGTTCACATTCTTTCATTTGGCTAAAATTGCATGGCACACTTCCTTACAGGTAGAGGCAGCAACCAGGTGTACAAGCTTCCAGTACACAATGCTCCTCAGTGGAAAGAGGGTTTCTCCTGGGACCAACAGCCAAGGCTACAGGGGACAACTCTGATCTCCGAAAAGACATCCTTCCCATGTTCTTCTCTTTGAAACATGAAATGTTAACTCTTTTTCTCTCTCCACAGATGCTGCCAGACCTGAGTATATCCAGAACTTTCTGTTTTTATTTCAGATTTCCAGTATCTGCAGTATTTTGCTTTTATTTTAGTATGCGGAGTCCTGATTCTCCCATCCACAACTGTCTTCTCTTCGGAGAAAGCTGCCACCCAGTGAAAGCTTTGCTCCCTGTCTACATGATCATTACTTCCTGTAGAGAAAGTGATCAAGATGTTGCATTTGCTAACATTGTATTTGTCATTTGCTTGATACACATCTACTGTGCAGACTGGCTATTCAGACAGATGTCTCCTGCATGGAGTGATCTCAGGTAAATTCAAAAATTCATAAGCAACAAAGGAAAATAGGAATGGAAGTAGGCCAGTGTGGTGTATATGGAAGTAATAACCTACTACCTGGAAGCAAAAAAATATAGTGAGCACAGTTCTGAAATAAAATGCTGCTTTTGCAACATAGTGCTTAATTGTTGAGAAAAGATATTTTACTGTCAAGATTTTGATGTAAGTTGCTAAATTTATCAGTTTTGTTCCTGCAAATCCCTCCCAAACACATAAAAATGTTTAGCACTTTCCTTTATAAAACTGAGCATCTAAAATTAAATGTGAAGTGAGGACAACATTGGGTCCAATGATCTCAACTTATTCCAGAGACTGGATAATCAGATTTTAATGGCTCACTGTGGCATTTTCTGATTTTCATTTATAAAAGTAACTGAAAGGAGAGAAACCTCAAAATCAGGAGACTAGCTTTCAGATTCACAAAGACATTTTATTTTAATTCATTATGATCATTGATGTTATTATTGTAGATGTTGGCAATTTCCAAGTTGAAATCTACACATACAGTTGCCCGGGTGAATTAATAAAATTCACAGCTCTTAAATTTGACTGTAAAAGGAAAAGGAAACTTGTGCTAGATGTCCGTCAATGTTTTTAACTCTATCTGGTACTTTCTGCCAAGCAGGGGCAGCCCTTTATTTCAGGCACCATCACCTCACCTCCACATTTTAGATTAGAGATACAGCACTGAAACAGGCCCTTCAGCCCACCGAGTCTGTGCCGAACATCAACCACCCATTTATACTAATCCTACACTAATCCCATATTCCTACCAAACATCCCCACCTGTCCCTATATTTCCCTACCACCTACCTATAGTAGTGACAACTTATAATGGCCAATTTACCTATCAACCTGCAAGTCTTTTGGCTTGTGGGAGGAAACCGGAGCACCCAGAGAAAACCCACACAGACACAGGGAGAACTTGCAAACTCCACACAGGCAGTACCCGGAATCGAACCCGGGTCCCTGGAGCTGTGAGGCTGCGGTGCTAACCACTGCGCCACTGTGCCACCCTAGGTTCCATAGCCATAGGTTCCTCCATTGTCTAATGTCAGCTCTGCATTAAGATTTCCCCTTCTGCCAGAGAATTGTAACTAGTATGAAGCAACCTAAAAGATGAAGGGGAAAATAACTTTAGACAAAATGGAGGTGACACTGATGTAAACGGTAAATCAATTTTAATACTGATAAAGGAAATTTAGATTGCACATTAATATTTCTTATAGTATTGGAAATGCCAGCCCGAATTCATATTGTTGAAGGTGACATATTTGCACCATTTTGCTGTTAAGCCAGACTACACTCTCAAAAATGATCAATTTTTATTGACTAATGAGTTGCAGTATAAATTGTGCTTTGGATGAAAAGGGATTTGCATTATCATATTAATACTTTTAAAGGAGGAATGTTTGGAAAATGGTTAAGAAGCACTATGACAGGAGAAAAATATGAAAAAAGATTAATGAAAAATATAGTTATATTATTAAAAATTTGAGCAGAGATCCAGTAAAAACCATTATCATGAGACTGTTTAATCCAACAAATAATGATTGTTCCTACTGCTTTTTAACATGAGGGTTAATTACATTTAATTTTTCAAACCATGCTTTCTCTCCCTTTTTCCTATTAGCAAAACTCATTTAAATGGACAAACACATTTGAGTAACCTGCATCTTCAAAACCTGAACTTATACCTTTTCAGTGGACGACTCAAGTGTTCTGTCACTTAAGGTACTTAGCCAGTTCACTTTTCCTGCTCTATAAAACTAATTAAAAGTGCTTACTGATGTAGAAATAGGAACCGTCAGTCTCACATTAAGTTCTCCTGTGATTTTATTTTCGAAGTCACTGAGATGGAAATTAAATGTTTTTATAATACCAAATTTAGGCTTTGCTGTTAGGCAGAGTGAGCAATGTGCCAGCAATAACAAAAGCTTAATAAGGTCTTGTGTTTTATGTGTTGGAATCATATTAGATGAATGATTATTTGTTATGCAATAATTTGAAAGAGAAAAATGACAATAGCAGGAAGATCTTATGATAGAGCAAGGGAATGAGAAAAAAAACACATTTGGAGTGAAACACAAATGGGTGACAGTGAATTGACAGTCCATGTTACACTCCACAATGGAAAAGAAAATTGGACAGAGAGTAAAACAGGCTGCCAATTTATAGGGCAGAATTTTACCAGCCCTGGGTGGTGAGAATGGAGTTGCGTCAGGACATCTCCCTGACACAATCCAGCAGCTGGGGAAATTTCCCAGCTGCAGGCTATGAGGTGGAATGGCAGCCCGCTGCAAGGAGGTGGGCAGCCAATTTGTATACTTAATAGCCTGATTAAAGGCCATTTTATGGAGTCACCAGCATTTTTCCTATGGCAGGACATCCCCTGCCATGTGGAGAGGCCCCAGTTTAATGGAGGTGGCTTCCATTGAAGTCGGGGTTGGGGGGGGGACATCGGATCCAGAGGCTCCATGGCCCAAAAAGCGGGGCGTGGGCAGGGAAGATAACCCCCTGTGGCCCCAACGATACCCCTGGAGGGCTTTCCCCTCAGACTCCTGGTCCCTGAATTTACTTAACTGTCAGAGGCTCAACCTCTCTTGCCTGCCTCAGGGATGCTGACCCTCTGATTGGGCTTGCAGCATCAGGAGCCTGGCCACCATCTTTAATTGGATGGCTGGCCTGCAAGTAGCCAATTAGGAGGCCGTCTTAGGCTGAAAAGAAGGTATTGAACGATGTCCTTTGATGTGGTTTGGTGTCCCAAATGTGTACAGATGGGATCTTCCTAGAACAGTTCTTGTCAGACGATGTTGAAGATTGGTAGGCTTTCCAAGAGATGCAGCTACAGAGGCTCCAAATAGATCTTGCAGCAGGAATGCAGCAACAAGGTTACAGTTCTCACACATTCAACTTGCAAGGTTTCTGTAAACATGCAGGTTTCTTCAAATACAGAAAGAAATAGGAATCTGAACGCTGGATGCAGGGTTGGTTTTCAAGAGAGTGAGCTGAGTTATTCTTCTGTTGCAGGCAAAACACCAACTGGCTTTTTTAACCATTCAAATTGAAACTGAAAACATTCCAGAATTCAAGTGTCCTGACATACATAAATCTGTCACTCCTTTGTGAACATCTCTCCAAGTCAAAAACAACCCCTGCTGGTTTATTTGAAAACAGGTGCCTTCCAGTAACTGTTTACAGTTCAAACCTTCTGGTGACCTCCTTTTAAAAAAAAACACCCAAAGTTCCAGCATCTATGGAATCCTTTTCAGTTTTAATACACAAATTCTCAAAATTTAACAAAAAAATGGAAACACTCATAACACTATGTAATACCTCCCTGTAGTTAATTCATCTAGTGAAATTAAAGTTTAGCTTTAAAAATGCAACCTATACCTTTACAGAATAAAGCTCTGATTATTTTGTTTTGTGAAGTATTTTGAAGAACTTTGTAACTTATTAAAGGAGAAATAGTTTTTATTATGTTCATTATGAGCCCATTTGCAGTGGACCATTTAATAAGGATGTAAAAGCAATTGTAATTCTATTACTGACTTGCTTGAATTCTCACATAATTCACTAACACAATTTCTTGATGTTAAGTATTTGTAATTAAAACAAGCACGTGGGCTGATCACTTGGTGCTTTATTGCTGGTGCTTTTTCTCATCATTGCTTGCAATCAGGAGCCCAACAGCATACCACTTAATCTGTTGTAGCTATACATGTCTGTTGGATTTACTGGAAAGCAATGAATTTCGATGGGGGCCTATATTAGGAGACAGTTTTATCTGCTGATAAAAGCTTTTCGAGAAGACTCTAGCAGATATAGAAGAGCAGAGAGGTTAGGGGATTTGAATAGAATCAAGATGTGGAATTACAAGAAGTGCTGGTGGAATGTTAACTCTTTCACTGCTGAAAACACCATTTTGACAATGTTCTTCAGGTTTGTCAGATAGCAGTTATACAAGGTGTATGTTGTGGACAGTAGCAAATGGTATTACAATGGTATTGTTTAGTGCAAAAGCTAAAGTAAACATTTGTGTTCAGTTGGACTCTGGTCCTTTAATACATAGTCATGGTCCTGGAGACATAAATAATTATAGTATTTCAAAGGATAGGAGGTGTAATGGTTGATTTAGTGTTTATTATGTAGTTAGGAGCTGTGAATCCTCTATAAGAAAGAGATAAAACCTCTGTTTCATTAGAATCTAGTATATAGTTCACATCATCACTTAACAGGTCACACGCTGTAGGTGAGGTGCTGGCTGTAGTAGAGTCATAGAGTCATACAGCACAGAAACAGGCCCTTCGGCCCATCGTATCTGTGCCGGCCATCAAGCACCCACCTATTCTAATCCCATTTTCCAGCACTTGGCCCTTAGCCTTGTATGCTATGGCATTGCAAGTGCTCATCTAAATACTACTTAATGTAGGAGTAGGACCATCTCATCACCCAGTATTAAATATATGAGATTTCCAATGCTAACTACCCTCATCAGAAGGAATAACACCCATGCTATTCCACCAAGTGGACTTCAGATGCATTTCAAAGTCAGAAGGTTATATCATTAACTTTATGAAAATGTTGAATAATCCTTTTTTGCCAATATGTCAGAGTAATTATTGCCTTCTTGATGTAATAGTGCAGTGAATTAAATTAAATACTGAATAAAATGAGATGATGTTTCTGCTGCAGTTAATACATTCAGCACAGTGGGTAGAAAGTAATACAAAAATCTATAAAAATATTGTTTTGTGCAGACAAAATTTTAGAACTCCTTGCTTCTAGAACAACATACACCGATCACATGCTAGAAAAGTACATTTATATTATCCAACAACAACTACTATTATATAGCACCTTAAAAATAGAAAACTATGTCAAGGTGCTTTTCAGAGAAAAGCCTAAAAGGAAATGGTTGGCAAATGATGGGTGGGGGCGGTGGTGTTTAAGGAAAAGTGACAAAAGGTTTGGTCAAAAAGATGGGTTTTTTAAAAAAATGTTTAAAACTGGAGAGACAAGGAAAAAGTTTGAGGAGTTTGTGTGCGGAAGTTCCATATAATGGGGCAAAATGCCTTAAAGTCCTACCACTGATGTTGGGGCAAATGAACAACAACAACTTATATTTATATAGCGCCTTTAATGTAATAAAACATCCCAAGGCGCTTTACAGGGCCATTATAAAACAAAGTATGACACTGAGCCACAAAAGGAGATATTAGGTCAGATGACCAAAAGTTTGGCCAAAAATGTAGGTTTTAACGAGTGTCTTAAAGGAGGAAAGTGAGGTGGAGAGGTGTAGGGAGAGTATTCCAGAGCTTGGTACTTCAACAACTGAAGGCACGGCCACCAATGGTCGAGCAATTGAATCAGACATGCACAAGAGGCCAGAATTAGAGGAGCGCAGGAGGGTTGTGGGGCTGGAGGAGATTACAGGGATGGGGAGGGGCAAGATAATGAAGGGATTTGAAAACAAGAATGAGAATTTAAAAATCAAGACGTTGCTTGACAGGGAGCCAATGTAGGTCAGTGAGCACAGGGATGATAGGGGAACAGGACTTGGTTCAAGTTAAGACATGGGCAGCAGAATTTTGGATGACCTCAAGTTTACGGAGAGTAGAATGTGGGATACCAGCCAGCAGTGCATTGGAATAGTCATGCCTCGAGGTAATGAGGGCCTGAATGAGAGTTTCAGCAGTAGACAAGCTGAGACAGGGGTGAAGCTGGGCGATGTTATGGAGGTGTAAATAGGCAGTCTTATTGATGGCACGGATAAGGCTGGAAGCTCATCTCGTGGTCAAATGTGACACCAATGTTGCAAACAGACTGGCTTAATCTCAGATTATTGCCAAGGAGAGGGATGGAATCGGTAACTAGGTAAATGAAGAAGGAATTGCACAGAACTCCAGAGTTGGGGAACTAAAGCTTACAAGAGTGGATGTAAGGCTGAAGGATATTACAGAACTGAATGGAACAAGACCAGAGAAAAAGAAAGTCTTGCATTTTCATAGCACCTTTCACAACCTCAGGATGTCCCAAAGTGCTTTATAGCCATTGAGGTAGTTTTTGAAGTGCAGTCACTGCTGTAATGTAGGAAATAGAATAGCCAATTTGCATACAGCAAACGCCCACAAAAAGCCATGTGATAATGACCAGATAATCTGTTTTAGTGATGTTGATTGAAGGATAAGTATTGCTTGGACACCGGGGATAACTCCCCTAATCTTCATTGAAGTAGTCCCATGGGATCTTTTATGTCCACTTAAGAGGGTAGACATGGCTTCAGTTTAATTTCTTACATGAAAGATGGCACCTCTGACACTGCAGCACTTCCTCAGTAATGCACTGAAGTGGCAGTGTAGATTCATTGTGCTTCAGTATCTGCAGTAGGACTTGAACCTACAACCTTCCTCACTCATAGGCAAGAGTGCTACCCACTGAACCATGGCTCTCGCTCAGTAGAGAGGTTTGAAGATGCGATTGAGAATTTTAAGTACAATGTAATGAGGAAGGAAGAGGCAGTGTTGATCAGCTATGACAGGTGTGAAGTGTGATTGGAACTTAATGTGGGATAAGATATCGGTGGTTGAATTTTGAAAATATTTTGAGGTTTATGGAGGAAGATGAGAACCTGGCAATGATGGCGTTGAAGAAATTGGGATGATGGATGATGTAAGATGAAAACAGATAAGGGTTTTGGAAACAGTGAGAATGAGGTAAGAGTAAAGAAGAGTGATGGTGAACTGGTGGAAGTAAGCAGTCCTGGTGATAAATTTGATGTGGTTTTGAAACTGAACTCAGGGTAGACCAGGACACCAAGGTTTCATATGGCCTGAGCAAGTGGTGAGAAAGGGGAATGGGATCAGTAGTGAGGAAATGGAATTTATGTAAGAGGCTTTGGTCTCTACAATGTTCACTTATTCAAGACTTACGGTTATTCAGGCAATCAAATCGGACAGTGTTGGAGTTGAGGGAAGTGGTGGAGAGTTAGGGGTGGGTGTCAACAGCTTACAAATGGAAGCTGTCTGAAACGATTCCACTGAGGATCAGCATGATGATGAAGGAGGGAAGGAGGAGGTTGAAGATAAATCCTTGGGGAAATCTGGAATTGACCGTGCAGGGGCAGGAAGAGAAGCAATTGTTTGAGATATGCAGGTTTTGTTGGAACAGTTAAGAGAGAGGACGACTGCTGAAGTCATCCACAGCCAAAGGGCAATCTGATCAGCAGCCTTCCTCCAGTTAGGCTGTAAGCGCAGAGGTCACACTGGAGGAGCACCTGCAAGCATTTCAAAAAAACACCGTGACACATACAGTGACACAACACTGTAAAAAGTTAATTCGTAAATGTATGTCATTTTTACTGTGTGAATGAAGTGTGCCAACATGTACCAATTGTGTCTCCTCCCATTACATCACTGGCCTTTCAGAACTGCCAATGTATGGAATAACATCATTGCCATGCCAGCATTACTCATGTGCATCTCCGCCGATGCAGTAACAGGGACGTTGGCTCAGTCTGCTCTTGCCAGTAATGGTGGAGGCAAAGATGTTGCAGATGTGGACTGCTGCACAACAGGTGATCGAGGGTGCTGTGTGGCTTGCAGAGCACATGATGCTGCCGGGACTGGAAAAATTCAGCTATGAGGAAAGTTTGGATAGGCTGGGGCTGTTCTTGTTGGAACAGAGAACGCTGAGGGGAGATCTGAATGAAATGTAAGGTTTGAGGGACCTGGATTGAGTGGAAGTGAAGGGCCTATTTACCTTAGCAGAGAGGTCAGTAACTAGGGGGCATAGATTTAAATTGATTGGTAGAAAGATTAGAGGGGAGATGAAGAAAAAGTTTTTCACCCAGAGGGTGGTGGGGGTCTGGGACTCACTGCCTGAAAGGATAGTTGAGGCAGAAACCCTCAACTCATTCAAAAGGAGTCTGGATATTCACCTCAAGTGCCATAATCTGCAAGGCTATGGACCAAATGCTGGAAGGTGGGATTAGACTGAGAGGATCATTTTACGGCCGGCACAGACACCATGGGCCAAGTGGCCTCTTTCTGTGCTGTAAACTTTCTATGATTCTAAGAGTAGGCTGAGATTAACAACAGAGGAGAGGTGATAGAAGAGGATGGCTTTGTCAACTGTATTAAATGCTGTGGAGAGATTGAGCAGGACTAAGAGGAATGATATAGTGTGGTTGTAGTTACACAGGATGTCATTTGTGAACTGAGTCAGGGAGTTTTGTCACTGTAAGCAGGACATAAGGTAGTTGAAGGGATTTGAATAGGGAGTTTTGGGAGTAATGGGCACAGAATATTGGAAGTTAATGGATGATGTGTCGAGCGACCATGGAGAAGAAAGGGAGGTTAGAGAAGGGGTGGTAGTTGGAGAGGGTGAACAGGTGAGTTTATTGAGGAGGGTAGGGTGATAATTTTTGACAAAGAATGTTAAAAACATTCTACAAATCCCTTTTTATACCGAGCAGATAATCAGAACAGCAAATTAGAAAATAATAAAACATGAAATGGGAAAGAATCATCTTGACCATTTACAATCCACCCATATCATGAACTTTACCACAGCCATATAATTTCCTGGTAGAAGGTCCTGTATCATTACCTCCTGATGTCCAAATGCAATACAAAACATCATTGAACAACATTAACCACCCCCATGTTCATTGCAACCCTGGCCTCCACAGATCATACCACTACTCTCCGGACTTGGCAGCACAGACATTTTTTTCAATGTGGTACAAAACTACAACTAAATTTTTTAAAAGTTCATGATGGCCTGCAACGGTGTGAATTAAAAATATCGTGAGATGCTCTCTGGTACCTCAATGAATTTTCCAGTGAGTAGTTGAATCATATAGACCAGGGAGGCCCTCAGCTCAAGTCCCTGTCTGTACTAAGTTAGCTGCTCTCATTCTGGATGATGTTAGGGCATTACAATTGAATTAGGGAGAGAAAAATTGCTCAGGGTTATCTTTTCTGATCACTCTCCAGTGAGGCATGCTGAAAATATACCTGCTTGGATTTTTTTTCATTCGTTCATGGGATGTGAGCATTGCTGACAGGGCCGACATTTATTTCCCATTTTTATTGCCTATGAGAAGGTGGTGGTGAACTGCTGCAGTCCATGTGCTGTAGGTACACCCACAGTGCTGTTCGGGAGGGAGTTCCAGGATTTTGACCCAGTGACAGTGAAGGAACGGTGCTATAGTTCCAAGTCAGGATGATGTGTGGCTTGGAGGGGAACTTGCAGGTGGTGGTGTTTCCCTACATCTGCTGCCCTTGTGCTTCTAGGTTGAGGTCACTGGTTTGGAAGGTGCTGTCAAAGGAGCCTTGGCGATCTTCTGTAGTGCATCTTGTAGATGGTACACACTGCTGTCTCTGTGTGCCTGTGGTGGAAGGAGTGAATGTTTAAGGTGGTGGATGGGGTACTGATCAAGCGGGCAGCTTTGTCCTGGATGCTGCCAAGCTTGGATGTTGAATAAAGTCAGGATCAGGTGCAATTAAGAGGCATCCCACAGTTGTATAAGCATTCCAACACCACTCTCTGGGCTAAGACATCAAGCACAGCCATGTAGGCAAACTACTGGAGGGAAACCAACCCCCTGGAGCCATATTCCAGTATGGAGTAAATAACTTCAGGAGGAAGTAACTGGAAAGAATGAAATGCTTTGCTGGGCATGGAGAGCAGTGCATTGTGCTAAAGTACCAGTATGTCATGTTAGAACATAAGAAATAGGAGAAGGAGGAGGTCATTTGGCCCCTCGAGCCTGCTCCGCCATTCAATAATATCATGGCTGATCTGATTGTGGCCTTAACTCCACTTTCCTGTCTGCCTCCCATAACCCTTGACTTCCTTGTTAATTAAAAATCTGTCTAACTCAGCCTTAAATATTTTCAATGACCCAGCTTCTACTGTTCTCTTGGGAAGAGAATTCCAAAGATTAATGACCCTCTGAAAGAAGAAATCCCTCTTCATCTCCATTTTAATGGGAGACGCCTTATTCTGAAACTGAGCCTCCTAGTTCTAGAATCGCCCACGAGGGGAAACATCCTCTCAGCATTTACCCTGTCAAGCAGAATCTTGTACGTTTCAATAAGATCACCTCTCATTCTTCTAAACTCTAATGAGTATAGGCTCAACCTGCTCAACTTTCCTCATAAGGCAACCACTTCATCCCAGGAATCAACCTAGTAAACCTTCTCTGAACTGCCTCCAGTGCAAGTTATAGAGTCATAAGGCATGAATTTGTGCCTACAACTTCCCCAAGTGAATTCTCATGCCTATTGGTGGGATACCCCTGAGCTGTTGCCAAGAACTACCCCTGAAAGACAGAAGTGATGTGATTGTAGAGGTTAGAACATTAGTCATGGCTCACCTTCATGTATCTCAGAGCAGCTAGGTTCATAATAACATTAGTGGAGATGTGAGAGCAGACATTCTATTCCATGCAATCTGGTGAACTAATTGAGTCGAAAATGATTTTCAGCAGGAATACAGCTATTGCTTAGGTGCCTGACTCCTGTAAAGTTTGAAGTCTAGATTCAGTTCCCACTGCCGCCCCTGCTAATATCATCGCTGAAATTTAATTTCTGCAGCAGCTGGTGGCTTTGATACAGATGGGAAATGCCATGTGTTCTGTATTTAAGGTTATACTGTTCACTTTTTAATGAAATAGACTGCTACACAGTGAGCAGTCTTCTTTGCCTAAAGTTTGTTTGTGCTGAACTTCATTTTCCAAGTCTCTCTACAGTGTCACAATTTTTAAAAAAGCCTTCCCTTTTATTACAGCTGTAATACATAAAAACATAGACGGGGATTTTTAAAAAATTATCTTCCAAACTGTTCTTTTCCTGAAGATTTAATGAATTATAATGAATGTAAGCATCAAATGAATGGGAACTATTGAACCATACATTGAACAGACTGTGTTTCATATATTTTACCGAATAAATTTAATTGCCTTTTGTGTTCAGGTCTTGTTAAAGGATCTGAAGAGTGGAACAATATAATTAGACACGAGGCCTAGATTTTCTTTATGATTTGTAGCAGCTAGAAGAGAGAGTAGTAAAAACTTCCATTGCTTTTCTCCCAGGGGCACACTATATGTAGCTCGCAGTGGTCGCTGAAATATTGGCTGCTGCATGCAATTGAGATTTAAGTGGAGTTTCGTATATCACCCTTGCTGATAGGTTCAGCATTGCTTCTCAAGCTGTGGTCCCTTAATTATTTTACATCGTAGTTCTTTCACAATGGTGTTGCCCTTGGGGATTTCCTTTTTCCTCTGCCATGAAAAGAAAGAGGAGGATCAGGAGGAGATACACAGGGAGGCTTGAATAGTCAGGCACCATAGGTGGGATGTGGCACCATCAGCAGATACCAATGTCTCTTGTGTATGCAGACTTCTTTTCTTCTTTGGCCTCCTTATCTCGAGAGACAAGGGTAAGCGCCTGGAGGTGGTCAGTGGTGTGTGGAGCAGCGCCTGGAGTGGCTATAAAGGCCAATCCTAGAGTGACAGGCTCTTCCACAGGTGCTGCAGAAAAATTTGTTTGTCGGGGCTGTTACGCAGTTGGCTCTCCCCTTGCGCTTTTGTCTTTTTTCCTGCCAACTGCTAAGTCTCTTCAAGTTGCCACACTTTAGCCCCGCCTTTATGGCTGCCCGCCAGCTCTGGTGAACGCTGGCAACTGACTCCCACGACTTGTGATCAATGTCACAGGACTTCATGTCACATTTGCAGACGTCTTTAAAGTGGAGACATGGACGGCCGGTGGGTCTGATACCAGTGGCGAGCTCGCTGTACAATGTGTCTTTGGGGATCCTGCCATCTTCCATGTTGCTCACATGGCCAAGCCATCTCAAGCGCCGCTGACTCAGTAGTGTGTATAAGCTGGGGATGTTGGTCGCCTCGAGGACTTCTGTGTTGGAGATATAGTCCTGCCACCTGATGCCAAGTATTCTCCGGAGGCAGCGAAGATGGAATGAATTGAGACGTCGCTCTTGGCTGACATACGTTGTCCAGGCCTCGCTGCCATACAGCAAGGTACTGAGGACACAGGCTTGATACACTCGGACTTTTGTGTTCCATGTCAGTGCGCCATTTTCCCACACTCTCTTGGCCAGTCTGGACATAGCAGTGGAAGCCTTTCCCATGCGCTTGTTGATTTCTGCATCTAGAGACAGGTTACTGGTGATAGTTGAGCCTAGGTAGGTGAACTCTTGAACCACTTCTGGAGCGTGGTCGCCATTATTGATGGATGGAGCATTTCTGACGTCCTGCCCCATGATGTTCGTTTTCTTGAGGCTGATAGTTAGGCCAAATTCGCGAACCTGTCTCATCGACAGGTATGCAGACTAAGGTGGTCATATTTGAACTTGATTATTCAAAAATGCTTGAGAAGATACTGTTGCCCTTGTGAGGCTATAATGCAGTTGTGCCACCTGCTTGCTGTGGATCTGAGTCTAACTCTACCAGAGGCACTACATTGCTGCTTCAAGTAATTGCTTTTGCGAGTACAGTTCATAACCTTTCCTATTGATCTTGTGCATCAATATGAGAGGACTGACATAATTTCGGATGAGGAGAGTGCAATCACTGTGGTTCGCTACATGCTGCTCAATGCTCCACAAAAGGAGAAGGAATGTAATCAAGGCCAACAGTTGAGGAAGCAATGAAACAAGAGAACGCATTGCAAGCTGTGAGACATTTATAGGTAGGGCTTATAAGGCTAACTAATAGCATGATAATGCATTTTATGTCATGCTCGCAAGGCGACCTTTGTTACTCATCCCTGTTGGCCTTGAGAAGGTTGTGATGGGTCTTTTCCTTAAACAGCTGCAGTCCTTGTGATGATGATGGTGATGCTCCCAAATTGCTATTAGGTAGGGCATTGTGGTTGCTGCTGCTCTTGTTTCCCACCACTATGATGAGCAGATTGATGAGAGAACCAACTTGGTCCCAGCCAAACTGCAGAATGGTATGCAACAGTGTAGGCTGAATTTTATGTTGCTGCTGCCGTAATCGGCGGTGGGTGTATAAAATGGCAGCCGCACGTGTGTGCTGTACTCCGCGGAGCCGCCGCAATATTAAACGTGGCGACTCATTTACATGACTGGGGCGGACTGCCCCCTGATGACATGGAGGGGGCGGGCAGTTTGAACCCAGCAACGGCGTCGGTGCCATTGCACAGGTGCCGACGCCATTTTTAAAGGGCTTCCAGCCCTTCCATTTTATTTACATATTTAAAGATAAAGGCATTGTAAATTAAATTTAAAACTTTAAATAAATGTTTGTAGCCCCTCTCCCATCCCCGCAATAACCATACACTTCATACCATGCCCTCTCCCCGCGCAAAATACTTACCTTGTGAATCTGACCATCCCCCCACCAAAGTTCACAAACTTTTATCTTTAACCCTTCCCACCATCCCCTCTACCAATCATATTAGTTTGACCCCACTCCCCGCCTCCTGACCTGAAATACTTACCTGCTCCTCCCTCCCCACCAGTGGTCCGCATTGGATCTCTGAACAGAGATCCAAAGGCGCGGGAGTGCCAGCCACTGGCAACAATATCGGAGTGGGATGGACAGCGGGAGCAGGTAAGTATTTATTTATTTTAATAAACTTACATATTTAGATTGGCCTCCCATTGCCAAGGGGTGGGGGGGGGGGCACCACGAGGCCTCACCGCCGCTAGCAAGTGCAGGCCACATCTTCCAGGCGTCGAGGCCAGTGGCAGGCCTCTCCCAGAGACATTTTCCAGGCCCCCCCGTCACAACCCCTGACATTGGGGGGCCTGTAAAATCCAGCCCTATGTCACTATGCAACCGAGTGTTCTCAGATTGCACTACAGGTGTTTTGCATCACCTCCTGTGTATCCGAACTCCGCTTTCCATTGTGGAACCTGGAAAAAGCCCTGTGGAGGTCCTCTAGCCATCAGTGATGCATCTCCCACTGCTCGGTAGTTTAATCAGCTGTCTGGGCCCCAGTCATCGAGATGGTTTCTGCTGCCCTTCAATCTATTTGTAGGTTTTTATATTCATGATCACCTCCTACTGAATTGCAGAGGACATAGCTCAGGGCATTATTTAATACACATAGTTAGCATGCAATAATGGACTTTATGAGCTGTACAAGGACATTTTATATTTGTGGTTGCAGTGGACAGATAAATTATTTTTTGACTCAAAGTTGCCTCAAATGACGTTGTGTCATTAGACTTCATTTTAGTTGAACTGTGATACCATCCTACATTGTCATCAGTATTTTCAGTGAGAAGTTATCCAACTGATGTTTTTCTTGCTTTTTGTTATTGTGTTGCTGTTTGCCTTTAGCTAATATTTTAAGGTTGACAATGCGTCTTCGATGATCTTGTAGATTTATGCGCACCTCTGAATAGCCATTAACTTTTTAAGTGATATTAGTCTATGCTTTAATTCATTGTTGTGGTTTGGAAAAGTTTGCCTGTGTTCCAAAGAATATTTTGCTCTGTTTTTGGAGCGTCAGTACAAGAATAAAACATTTCATTTTGCTAAAGCATTGCCTCCTCTGTTGATTTTTAGCTGCCAGCACTATAAACAAACATCATTTGTTTAGGTCCATGGAACATTTACATGTGCAAGTGTACAAAATGTTGATAACAGTAAAATCTGTGTAAGTGGCCTAAAATCTTTACTGTCAGTATAACAGAATCTGGAGGAGTTGAAAATGGAACACTATCAGTTTGATATTAATAGAGTTAAGGTTATAAATGTAACTTTGTTTAACAATCTAAACATTTCCTTCACAGTGTAATGTACATTTTGCCTTTAAGTGCGCACATTAATTACCAGTAAGTCACTGCTTTGATGTATTAGTACTTTTAGATAAGAAATTGGATATCATTTCTAATCATTTTCATTGTCTTTATTAAAAAGTGAATATATTAGCTCATTTGTGATATTCAGGATGTTCATAATTTAATCAGTGCATGTCATTTTCTATTTGTGCAGACCAAATGAACAGCTTTGAATTTTTTCCTGGCATATGTGATTATGGCAATTTTATAATGTTTCTGAAACTTCTATTGAATTTCACCTGTTGTTTGTATATGTAACCAAATTCCATGCAGGTATCAAAACTTATTAAGTAGAAAGAAAAAATTTCATTTATATAGTACCTTTCATGATCTTGGGATGCCCCAAAGTGCTTTACAGGCAATCAAGTACTTTTTTGAAGCCAAGTCTTTGTTGTAGGAAACGCAGCCACTAGTTTGTGCACAGCAAGATCTACAAAAGACCAATGAGATCCATGAACAGATAACCTGTTTTTTTTAATGATGTCAGTTGAGGATAAATGTCGGCCAGGCCAGCAGGGAGAACTTACCTGCTCTACTTCGTAATAGTGCCATGGGATTTTTTTTACGTTCACCTGACAGATGAACAGACACTGCCATTATCAACATTTTGTGCATTTATGTATATAAATGTTCCATTTGACTTAAACAAATGACGTGACTTATAGGGTTGGATTTTACCAAGCCCACAACGTCGGGCTCCATGGCAGGAGGGGCGGGGAAGGGGGGGTTGCGGAGGATGGTGCGGCAGCGGTCCACCATGGAGGCTGATACCGGAAGGGCCTGGCCCGATTTCAATTGGGGTGGGGGAGGTGTGGTGCAATAGGGTCAAATACACGTAATGGGTGTAGGGGATGTTGGGAACGGGTAAACTTTAAACTTTGTGCAAATTTTTGGGGGTGGGGGGGTGAAGGTCAGATTTAAAAGGTAAGTGTTTTGGGGGGTGGGGGGGAAGGGCAAATAGTTAATGTAATTGTTATTGGGGGGTGGGAAAGGAGTGTTAGAAATTTTTTGTACAAATTCTGGGGCAATACTGCTTTAAAATTTCAAATTGACTGGCAGGGTAAAAATGGCGCCAGCACCTGCGCACAGGCAGCTGACGCAATTGCCGGGGATGGACAGCACGCCTCCTCCACGTGATTGGGGGGGTGGCAGACCCCCACAGCTATTTAAATGAGCCACTGCGTGGGAGATCACGGCGGTTCTTTAGCGTTCAGCCTGCACATCTGGGCCGCCATCTTTTGAGCACGCCACCGGATTGGCGGTGAGCACCTAAAATCCAGCTTATAATGCTGGCGGCTAAAAATCAACAGAGGAGGTAAAGCTTTAGGAAAATGGAATGTTTCATTCATGTAGTGAGCTCCAAAAATAGAACAAAATATTCTTTAGAACACATGCAAGCTTTTCCAAACCACAACGATGAACATAAGAACATAAAAATGAAGATCCATCAAGAGTGCAGGAGGGCATGCCAGGAGCAGTACCAGGCATACCTTAAAATGAGGTGTCAACCTGGTGAAGCTACAACCTAGAACTACTTGCGTGTCAAACAGCATAAGCAGCATGCGATAGACAGAGCTAAGTGATCCCATAAACAACAGATCAGATCTAAGCTCTGCAGTCCTGCCACAATCAGTTGTGAATGGTGGTGGACAAATAAACAACGAAATGGAGGAGGAGGCTCCTCAAATATCCCCATCCTCAATGACGGGGGAGCCTAGCACACCAGAGCAAAAGATAAGGCTGAAGCAGTGGCACCAATCTTCAGCCAGAAGTGCCGAGTTGATGATCCATCTCGGCCTCCTCCTGAAGTCCACAGCATCACAGATGCCAGTTTTCAGCCAATTCGATTCACCCCACGTGATATCAAGAAACGACTGAAGGCACTGGATACTGCAAAGACTAGGGACCCTGACAACATTCCGGAAATAGTACTGAAGACCTGTGCTCCAAACTTGCCGTGCCCCTAGCCAAGCTGTTCCAGTACAGCTGACACACTGGCAGCTACCCAGCAATGTGAAAAATTGCCCAGGTATGTCCTGTACACAAAAAGTAGGACAAGTCCAACCCGGCCAATTACCACCCCATCAGTCTACTCTTGACCATCAGTAAAGTGTTGGAAGGTGTCACTGACAGTGCTATCAAGCGACACTTGCTTAACAATAACCTGCTCAGTGACACTCAGTTTGGGTTCTGCCAGAGTCACTCAGCTCCTGACCTCATTATAGCCTTGGTTCAAATATGGACAAAAGAGCTGAAGTCAAGAGGTGAGGCGAGAGTGACTGCCCTTGTCATCAAGGCAGCAGTTATCAGCCCAAGCTGACCGAGTATGGCATCAAGGAGCCCTAGCAAAACTGGAGTCAATGGGAATCAGGGGGAAAACCCTCCGCTGGTTGGAGTCGTACGTAGCGCAAAGGAAGGCGGTTGTGGTTGTTGGAGGTTAGTCATCTGAGCTCCAGGACATCACTGCAGGAGTTCCTCAGGGTAATGTCCTAGGCCCAAACATCTTCAGCTGCTTCATCAATGACCTTCCTTCAAACATAAGGTCAGAAGTGGGGATGTTTGCTGATGATTGCACAATGTTCAGCACCATTCGTGACTTCTCAGATACTGAAGCAGTCCATGTAGAAATGCAGCAAGACCTGGACAATATCCAGGCTTGGGCTGATAATTGGCAAGTAACATTTGTGCCACACAAGTGCCAGGCAATGACCATCTCCAACAAGAGAGAATCTAACCATCTCCCCATGACATTCAATGGCATTATGATCGCTAAATCCCCCACTATCAACATCCTAGGGGTCACCATTGACCAGAAACTGAACTGGAGTAGCCATATAAATACCGTGGCTACAAGAGCAAGTCAGAAGCTAGGAATCCTGCTGTGATTAACTCACCTCCTGACTCCCCAAAGCATGTCCACCATCTACAATGCACAAGTCAGGAATGTGATGGAATACTCACCACTTGCCTGGATGGGTGCAGCTCCAACAACACACAAGAAGCTCGACACCATCCAGGACAAAGCAGCCCACTTGACTGGCACCCCATCCACAACAGTGACTCCCTCCACCACTGAAACACAGTGGCAGCAATGTGTACCATCTACAAGATGCATTACAGGAATGCACGCAGGCTCCTTCGACAGCACCTTCCAAACCCGTGAGCTCTGCCATCTAGAAGGACAAGGGCAACAGATGCATGGGAACACCACCACCTGCAAGTTCCCCTCCAAGCCACACACCATCCTGACTTGGAACTATATTGCCATTCCTTTACTGTCGCTGTGTTAAAATCCTGGAACTCCCTTCCTAACAGCACTGTGGGTGTACCTACCCCACAAGGACTACAGCGGTTCAAGAAGGCAGCTCACCACCACCTTCTCAAGGGCAATTAGGGATGGGCAATAAATGCTGGCCTAGCCAGTGATGCCCACATCCCATGAATGAATTAAAAAAAAGGAGCCCGAGTAGACCATATGGCCTCTCAAGTCTGCTCCACCATTCAACACAACCATGTTTGATCTTCTGCCTCAACTCCACTTTCTCGCCTGCTCCCCACATTCCTTGATTGCCCGAGAGACCAAAGGTCTGTCTATCTCAGCCCTAAATATATTCAACGATGGAGCATCCACAACCCTCTGGGGTAGATAATTCGAAAAATTCACAATCAAAGAACAACCAAAGAACAAAGAACAGTACAGCACAGGAACAGGCCATTCAGCCCTCCAAGCCTGCGCCGATCTTGATGCCTGCCTAAACTAAAACCTTCTGCAATTCCGGGGTCCGTATCCCTCTATTCCCATCCTATTCATGTATTTGTCAAGATGCCTCTTAAACATCTCTATGGTACCTGCTTCCACCACCTCCCCCGGCAGCAAGTTCCAGGCACTCACCACCCTCTGTGTAAAGATCATGCCTTGTACATCCCCTCTAAACTTTGCCCCTCTCACCTTAAACCTATGTCCCCTAGTAACTGACTCTTTCACCCTGGGAAAAAGCTTCTGACTATCCACTCTGTCCATGTCGCTTATAACTTTGTAAACCTCTATCATGTCACCCCTCCATCTCCGTCATTCCAGTGAAAACAATCCGCGTTTATCCAACCTCTCCTCATAGCTAATGCCCTCCAGACCAGGCAACATCCTGGTAAACCTCTTCTGTACCCTCTCCAAAGCCTCCACGTCCTTCTGGTAGTGTGGTGACCAGAATTGCACGCAATATTCTAAGTGTGGCCTAACTAAAGTTCTGTACAGCTGCAGCATGACCCGACCAATGAAGGCAAGCATGCCGTATGCCTTCTTGACTACCTTATCCACCTGCGTTGCCACTTTCAGTGACCTGTGGACCTGTAGGCCCAGATCTCTCTGCCTGCCAATACTCCTAAGAGTTCTGCCATTTACTGTATACTTCCCACCTGCATTAGACCTTCCAAAATGTATTACCTCACATTTGTCTGAATTAAACTCCATCTGCCATTTCTCCACCCAAGTCTCCAACCGATCTATATCCTGCTGTATCCTCTGACAATCCTCATCACTGTCCGCAACTCCACCAACCTTTGTGTCGTCCGCAAACTTACTAATTAGACCAGCTACATTTTCCTCCAAATCATTTATATATACTACAAAGAGCAAAGGTCCCAGCACTGATCCCTGCGGAACACCACTAGTCACATCCCTCCATTCAGAAAAGCACCCTTCTACTGCTACCCTCTGTCTTCTATGACCGAGCCAGTTCTGTATCCATCTTGCCAGCTCCCCTCTGATCCCATGTGACTTCACCTTTTGTATCAGTCTGCCATGAGGGACCTTGTCAAAGGCTTTACTGAAGACCATATAGATAACTTCCACTGCCCTTCCTTCATCAATCATCTTTGTCACTTCCTCAAAAAACTCAATCAAATTAGTGAGACACGACCTCCCCTTCACAAAACCTGCTGTCTCTCGCTAATAAGTCCGTTTGTTTCCAAATCCTCCGAGTGAAGAAATTTTTGTCCTCCTCACAGCTTACATTCCCACTTTTATTTATTTTTAAATTTTATTTAGAGATACAGCACTGAAACAGGCCCTTCGGCCCACCGAGTCTGTGCCGACCATCAACCACCCATTTATATTAATCCTACACTAATCCCACATTCCTACCACAAGCCCACCTGTCCCTATATTCCCCTACCACCTACCTACCTATACATGGGGCAATTTATAATGGCCAATTTACCTATCAACCTGCAAGTCTTTTTGGTGGTGGGAGGAAACCGGAACACCCGGCGAAAACACACGCAGACACAGGGAGAACTTGCAAACTCCTCACAGGCAGTACCCAGAATTGAACCTGGGTCGCTGGAGCTGTCTGGCTGCGGTGCTAACCACCGCGCCACTGTGCTGCCCACTTAACTTTGTATTTTTAAGTTCATAGATACATTACTTTCGATCTCTTTGTCTAAGTTATTAATGTAGATTGTAAATAGCTGAGACCCCAGTACTAATCCTTGCGGCATTCCACTAGTTACTGCCGGCCAACATGAAAATGCCCCTTTTATCCTACTCTTTGCTTCCTGTCTGTTAACCAATCTTCTATCCATGCTAATATATTAGCACCAACACCATGGGCCCTTATCTTGCATATTAATCTCTTGTGTGGTCAATCCAAGTATACTACTTCTGCTGGTTTCCCCTTTGTCTGTCCTACAAGTTACATCCTCAAAAAACTCTCAATTAATTTGTCAAACACGATTTCCCTTTTGTAAAACCATGCTGACATTGTCTGATGTTACTATGATGTTCTAAGTGCATTGTTAAGACTTCCTTAATAGTAGATTCCAGCATTTTCCCGACAACTGATTTCAGGCTAACTGGCCTGCAGTTCCGTTTTCTCTCCCGTGTTTTCAAGGGCAACTAGGGATTGGCAATAAATGCTGGCCTTGTAGTAAACACCTGTATCCCCAGAATGATTTTTTAAACAAGGTTGACCATATGATGATGCATTGTACTGTCATTCCGGACAATGAACTGAAAAACAATGGCCGGGATTTTACGGGCCCCTCTGAGGTGGGATTGGAGGTGGGGGGGACACAGAGAATCACGAAGGCTTGGGGGGAGGGGCGGCGGGGTGGCAGGCCCGTCACCTCCCCCTCACCCAGTGATCTTCCCGGGGGCGGGATAAGCTGACGACGGCCTTCCCGTCTAGGGCTTAAGTGGCCTATTAAGGGCTTCTCCCCACTGCTGCTCGGTCTTACCAGCAGTGGGGGGTGTTCACCGCCATGGGGGAAGGACACCTTGTAAAACGAGGCGCCCTCCCTGTGGACTGGTGGGCGGGTGTCCCTCCTCCGTGGGAAATTTGTGGCCTACAGAGGACCCCACCGGGAACCAATTCACCTCCCGGGAACCCCTTCCCCCAGACTGCAAGACCACCCCTCAAACCCCCTCACTGGGGCCTTCAGGACTGGCCCTGGCAACCCCACCTCACCTACCTCTTCTCTGGGGTTCCAGCACTGGGCCTGGGTCCGAGGCCTCTGCAGTACCGGCAGTGGCCAACGCTCCTATTGGCACTGCTGAGCTGTCGGCCCTGTGTTTGGTCAGCAGCTCTTGGAGGTTGGATCCCCGTCCCTTTAAGATCATGTCTCCTAAAACTTTGCCAAAAAAAGACCGGAGGATCACTCTGGGGGGTGGGGTGGGGAAGAAAAAGGCAGAGGCAGGGTCCGCCTTTTCGGCCCAGTGCCAGGAGCCCCACCTCCAGCACAAAGTCCAGCCCAATGAGTGCACTAAATTTCGGGGGTGCAAAATTCAGATTCATAGCGCTGTTGGAGACAATGCTTCAGAACCCAGAGACCCTCCAAATGTGCCATGCTACGCCTTCAGCCATTTCCAGTGCAGCCCATGCGGCGTGCCATACTGAGATGAACACCTGCATGGGCCTTCCCTGCATGTGCCGGAAGCCTCTAAAATGATGCTTTCATGATTCCACTCAGCCCTACCAGTTGATTTAATGCTCTATTTACAACTTGGATGACACAAGTCCATTCAATATACTTGCTTGTCACTCACCAAAAAACATGTGTTCAGCTGCAAGAGAGGCCAGAACCAGTAAAATAAAGCCAGAACTAGTGTTATTTAAAGGGCCAGGCACCAAAGTTGCAGGTACAGTAGTTTAGAATAGCTTCTGCTATTGCAAAGTCTCTGCAAGTAAGGTGGATTGTTTTTGGAGGTGTTGTGACGAGTTTCTGGATTTGGCAGTGAGTATTGCTATATCCTCACAGGGAGGGCAAAGGATTTGATGACCTGCCCACACAAAGGCTGCAACAGGTAAGTGGGGCTGCAGCTGAAGTGCCTCTGGGTCAGCAGCACGACAAGGAGATGGAGCAGAAACTGCGGAGGGGGAAATCTTTACATTACATAGGTTTACATAGGATATACGGCACAGAAATAGGCCATTTGCCCAACCAGCCCATGCCGGCGTTTATGCTTTACTCGAATCTCCTCCCGTCTTTCCTCATCTAACTCTAGCATTTTAACACTCTATTCCCTTCTCCCTCATATGCTTGTCCAGCTTCCCCTTAAATGCATCTATACTATTTGCTTCAACCACTCCCTGTGGTAGCAAGTTCCACATTCTCACCACTCTCTGAGTAAAGAAGTTTCTTCTGAATTCCCTATTGGATTTCTTGGTGACTATTTAATATTGATGGCCTCTAATAAATCACCCCTCAACCTTCTTTTTTCAAGAGAAAAGAGACCCAGCTGTTCATCCTTTCCTGATATGTTTCGACATACTTTTCTGGTATCATCCTGATAAATCTTCTCTGCACCCTCTCCAGTGCCTCTATATTCTTTTCATAATATAACGATCACAACTGCAAGCAGTACTCGAAACCGAAGTTTGATACTACTTTTCAATTCTATCCCTCCAGAATAGGGGTCTCCAACCTTTTCTTTAGTGATACTTTAGTGAGGTAGGCGGTGGCATAGTGGTATTATCACTGGACTAATAACCCAGAGACTCAGGGTATTTCTCTGGGGACATGGGTTCGAATCCCACCACAGCAGAAGGTGGAATTTGAATTCAATTAATAAATCTGGAATTAAAAGCTAGTTTAATGATGGCCATGAAACCATTGTCGATTGTTGTAAAATCCCATCTGGTTCACTAATGCCCTTTAGGGAAGGAAATCTGCTGTCCTTACCTGGTCTGGCCTACATGTGACTCCAGACCCACAGCAATGTGGTTAACTCTTACATGCCCTCTGAAATGGCCTAGCAAGCCACTCAGTTGTACCTAACCGCTACAAAGTCAATAAAAAGGAATGAAACCAGACGGATCGCCTAGGCACCGGAAACGACAATGGCAAACACAGCCCTGTCGACCCTGCAAAGTCCTCCTTACTAACATCTGGGGGCTTGTGCCAAAGTTGGGAGAGCTGACCCACAGACCAGTCAAGCAACAGTCTGACATATTCATACTCACGGAATCATACCTTACAGACAATGTCCCTGACACGGCCATCACCATCCCTGGGTATGTGCTGTCCCACCGGCAAGACAGACCCAGCAGAAGTGGCGGCACAGTGGTATACAGTAGGGAGGGAGTTGCCCTGGGAGTCCCCAACATCAACTCCGGACCCCATGAAGTCTCATGGCATCAGGTCAAACATGGGCAAGGTAACCTCCTACTGATTACCACCTACCACCCTCCCTCAGCTGATGACTCAGTACTCCTCCATGTTGAACACCACTTGGAGGAAGCACTGAGGGTGGCAAGGGCTCAAAATGTGCTCTGGGTGGGGGACTTCAATGTCCATCACCAAGAGTGGCTCGGTAGCACCACTGCTGGCCGAGTCCTAAAGGACATAGCTGCTAGACTGGGTCTGCAGCAGGTGGTGGGGGAACCAACACGAGAGAAAAACATACTTGACCTTGTCCTCACCAATCTGCCTGCCGCAGATGCTTCTGTCCATGACTGTATTGGTAGGAGTGACCACCGCCTTCACATTGAGGATACCGTCCATCATGTTGTGTGGCACTATCACCGTGCTAAATGGGATAGATTTCGAACAGATCTATCAATACAAAACTGGGCATCCATGAGGCGCTGTGGGCCATCAGCAGCAGCAGAATTGTACTCAACCACAGTCTGTAACCTCATGGCCCGGCATATCACCCACTATACCATTACCATCAAGCCAGCAGACCAACCCTGGTTCAATGAAGAGTGCAGGAGGGTGTGCCAGGAGCAGCACCAGGCATACCTCAAAATGAGGTATCAACCTGGTGAAGCTACAACACAGGACTATCTGCGTGCCAAACTGCATAAGCAGCATGCGATAGACAGAGCTAAGCGATCCCATAACCAATGGATCAGATCTAAGCTCTGCAGCCCTGCCACATCCACCCATGAATGGTGGTGGACAATTAAACAACTAACTGGAGGATGTGGCTCCACAAATATCCCCATCCTCAATGTTGGGGGAGCCCAGTGTGAAAGATAAGGCTGAAGCATTTGCAACAATCTTCACCCAGAAGTGCTGAGTTGATGATCCATCTCAGCCTCCTCCTGAAGTCCCCAGCATCACAGATGCCAGACTTCAGCCAATTCGATTCACTCCGCGTGATATGAAGAAACGACTGAAGGCCCTGGATACTGCAAAAGCTATGGGCCCTGACAATATTCCGGCAATAGTACTGAAGACCTGTGCTCCAGAACTTGCCGCACCCCTAGCCAAGCTATTCCAGTACAGCTACAACACTGGCATCTTAGGGATGGGCAATAAATACTGGCCTGGCCAGTGACGCCCACATCCGATGAATGAATTTTAAAAAAACTTCTGGTAAACAAAAAATATCACAAGCTATTTAAACATATATTGAAAAAATATGGATAGATAAATGCAAACTAAATATGTAGCTATTATAATTACATTATAGTATTGTATTTAATATGAAGGAAAACTGACCTTAATTTTATTTCAAGGTGCTACTTGACACTGCATGCAAGCCTGGTCAAGAGATCACTGTACTAGCCGGTGTTCAGAAGCCCAGCAGCGGTTTCATTGAGTGTTTGGTGTCCGTTTAGCAGCATCATCTCCCCTGGAATCGACCTCTCTTGACAGTCTCACATTGGAAATTGTTGGGCCCGACTGGGTTCAAAAGTACTCAGGGTTAAACCCAGCAGCTTTTCCTCCATCTGCACTCCAGCTCAAACTGATGCAACAAAAAAGACCTACACAGGACCTACACAGGGACCAAATTCTGCATCCAACACCCACCCCGATACAGACTGGCTGTGTTTCTCAACTCATTTTCTGTGAGCAACGCCTGCAATAAAACAAAAGCAAAATACGGTGGATGCTGGAAATCTGAAATAAAAGGAGAAAATGCTGGAAATACTCAGCAGGTCAGGCAGCATCTATGGAGAGAGAAATAGAGTGAACGTTTCAGGTCTGTGACCTTTCATCAGGACATCCCTTTGTTCCTCTACCCCACCTAGACTCGCACCTTTCAAGTAATAAATGACCTCCTTATTCTTCCTACCAAAATGTACTACCTCATATTTTTATGTGTTGAGCTTCATTTGCCAATTATTTGCCCATTCTGCAAGTTTATTAATGTCCTCCTGTAAGTTATTGCATTCTCCTCAGTATTGGCTCTCCCTCCCAACTTGGTGTCATCTGCAAATTTAGAAATTGTGTTTTTGGTTCCAAAGTCCAAATT
This sequence comes from Heterodontus francisci, assembly GCF_036365525.1. Lineage (NCBI taxonomy): Eukaryota > Metazoa > Chordata > Chondrichthyes > Heterodontiformes > Heterodontidae > Heterodontus > Heterodontus francisci. The sequence continues at coordinate 55,497,745 of NC_090376.1, read as the reverse complement.
GTTAATGCATATTAAGAACAGCAGTGGTCCCAGCACTGATCCTTGTGGAAAACCATTGCCCACCCTCCGCCACTGTGAATAGCTACCCTGTACTCCAACTCTCTGCTTTCTGTCTTGAAGCCAGCTAGCAATCTGCAGCTTGTCTCCTGACTCTGCATGCAAGCCTGCAACCTCATTACGAGGCACCTTATCAAAGGTCTTTTGAAAATCCAGATAAATTATATCTATTATATTACCATTGTCTACTCTCTCTGTTCAATTAAGGTTGGTCAAGCAAGATTTTCCCTTTGGAAATCCATGCTAACTATTCATTATTATATTTTTGTTTCTAGATGTTCTTCTATTCTCTCCGTTAGTAGGAATTCCATTATTTTTCCTAGCACCGATGTTAAGCTGACTGGTCTATAATTCCCTGAGTATGTTCTGCTCCCTTCTTAAATATAGAAATTACGTTAGCTATACAGCAGTCCTCTGGCACGACACTTCTTTCTAATGAATTATTAACCATGTGTAGTAATGCCTCTGCTAGCTCTTCCCAAGATTCTTTTAAAATGTATGGAGTAAGCTCTGCGCAATGCCCTCTGCCAACTTCTCTCTGCTCTTCGACAGCAACAGGAGGACGTCTGGCAGGCCAGTCAATGCACCCAGAATCTTGGTGTGCATACTCATCAGCGCTCACTTGTATGTCACCCCACTGAGGTCCCTGTGGAAAACTTGTCGGCAACCTTGTCCTCCAGTGAGTTGGCAAATGACCAGTGACTCAACACGTGCAGATGCAACTCTATTTTTGCCTCTAAGGTATGTGCAGTGCCAGTATCTGAGCTGGTGACTGCAAGTGTCAGAGCAAGCGACGGGGCCTCTTCAAAGTGCTGTTGCTTTCTCTCTGCCTCCTGGGTGTGCTGTGTATGGGCAGTTCTTGGGTGTCGGAAAGCAGGAAATCAGAAAGGGGAAAGTTGGGGTGAGGGAAGGGGAGTGGGGAAGAAAACAAAGGTCCATGGTCACACCATCTGCAGCTTGCTCATCATGCCAGATAGCAGGATGAGGGTGAGCTGGGTGTTGAGAAGGGGCGTAAGGCAGGAACATATCATTGTCCTCAATGTTCTTTGTGATGCCTGATGCCATGTGCCCCATTGCAGCCAGTCCCAAGATGGGAAGAGCTATCTCCTCCATAGGGCTCAGGAGATGAAGATGTCCTTGTCTGCCACTTGTTCTGCTCTGCTCCCTTCTATTCTGTGCCACCTTGTCCTGCAAGGAGAAAGAATGTCAGTTATTGTGTTGGACTGTGTTTTAATGATGTGCCTGCCAAAGCTGAATAGCTGGAGGTATGTGGAACCAGCGAGACTTGGGTGTGAGGTTGGTATCATTGGAATGTGTGTGTGGGTGAAGTGGAGTATCTGGATATTAGGCCTGAGTCCTGAGTGACAGGGAGTGCTAATGGGTGAGTGATGGGGGTGTGGTGCAATGAGCAGCATCAGAGATTAGTGGAGAGGTGGATAAGAGGTGTCAGGCGACAATGCATTCACTGACTTTGACTACCTGAGTGAGGTTTTCAGACTTCTTGTGGCACTGCTGCCAGGTCCTTGGGGCCAGACTCAGGAATTGGCCTCTCTGGCCACCTACTCCCAACTGCTTCTGAGGGTGGTCCTTGTGTCCTCTTGCACCCCCCCCCAACCATTGAACCATGGTATCTCTCCTCCTGTCCACCTCCATGACTAAGGCTCCAGTGCTGCATCTGTGAGCCCTCTCACTACCCTTGTGTTCCATTTTCCAACTGCAGTATTGCAGCAATTGCATTCAGGAACAGTCTACTATGCTTCAGTGAAGCTTCCCTTTAAGAGAGACAGACTGCCTTTAAGAACAGCAGGCTGGCTGCACCATGCTGCTCGACCTCCTGTTGAGCGCACAGGCAGTCAACAGTGGGGAACCGCTCAGATCAATGCTACAATCATGTAAATGAAGCAGCAGCACCAAATTTGTGTGTTGCCTAGCTCCCAACCCAACAGGTACAGGCAGATCGAGAATTGTGACCCCTGTGCCCAAAAAAACCAATGCAGACCATTTTTTAGCCCAGGGTGTTTCCACTCGCGATCACAATAGCCCTTCTGTTCATGGCTTCCGAATACAACTTTGAACAAATTGTAAAAAAAAAACGTGAAACAGGACAACTACTGAGGATATCTGTCTGGAACCTTCCATTCTTTGGAAACTTTGTTGTTTAACATGTAATATTCCATCACATCACCTGTGGAAGGAAACTCAGACAGGCTAACGCAAGAGAAAGCTGGAGTGCATTGTCAGGTATATGCAGCAAACAATCAAGTGACAATTCACTGCAAAAGCACTGTGTTCCCAAAATTCGAACAAATAGATGGAACTGAGGTTGATTATGAATGATGTTTATTTCTTGTCTTATATTATGTACTTTTTGATTGCAGCATGTGTTTTTTGCATGCTTAGTCAGATCTATCCCTCAATTTTTGACAAATTTTCCCCTGACATGTCACCGACTCATTTTTGCTGAAACATCAAGATTGCTGACTACAACAACAACGACTTGCATTTAAATAGCAGACTTCATGTAGAATATCCATTAAGGCACTTTACAGAGGTGTAAGAACCTCAATGAATGTCAACCAAGAAGAAGATATTAGGAGAAGTGATCAAAATATTGATCTAAGATGAGGAAAGTTAAAAAAGGAGTGGGAGATGGAGAAGTGAAGTGTTTAGGGGAGAACATTTCAGAGAATGGGAGCTATTAGCTGAAGACACATCCAACAATGGTGGAGATGAAAGGAAAGGGTGATACACAAGAGAACAGAGTCAGAGGAATGAACAGTTGAGGGATGAGGGAATTGTAGGGCTGGAGAGGATTGAAGAGATATGGAGAGGTGAGGTCATGGAGAAATTTAAATCCAGGTGAGAATTTTCAATTTCTGGTTTTGGGGGACCATGAGCTAATGTAGACCAACAAGGGCAGGAGTGATGAGTGAGTAGGATTTAGTATGGGATAGGTTAGGGACTGAAGAGCTTTGAATGAATTGAATTGATGGAAGGTGGAGCATGAGATGCCAGTCAGGAGAGCATCGAAATAGTCAAGTCTAGAGGTTACAAAAACATGGATGAGAGTTTCACCAACAGATGAGCTGAGATAATGGCAGAAGCAGTCAGTTTTGTGGAGGTAGAAGTCTTGGTGATGGAGAGGAAATGGGGTCAGAAGCTCAACCCAGGGTCTAGTAGCACACCAAAGATTCATACAGTCGGGTTCAGCCTCAGATAATGGCTGAAAAGGGGATGTCTCAGTATCGAGGTCATGGAGCTTGTGGAGGGGGCCAGTTATGATAGCTTCCCAATGGAGGATGTTGGCGCTCATCAAGATTGGATGTCAGCCAAGCCACCTGACAGCACAATGACAGTGAAGGGATCAAGTGGCGTGCAGAGGTAGAACTGAGTGCCATCAGCGTACGAGTGGAAGCTGACCATATGTCTGCAAATAATGTTGCTGAGGGGCAGCGTGTGGATGAGGAAGAAAACATAAGAACATAAGAAATAAGAGCAGGAGTAGGTCATTCAGCCTCTCAAGTCTGCTATGCCATTCAATAAGTTCATGGCTGATCTGACTGGGGCCTTAACTCCACTTTTCTGCCTGCCGCCACCCCCAATAACCCTAGACTCCCTTGTAGATCAAAAATCTGTCTAACACTGCCTTGAATAGATCTGTTACAACCAGGTGAGAAAGGGGTCTAGGGCTCCCCTTTCAGCATCTTCCTGGTTTGGCCATAACAGGGTTTAGCTTTTAAAACACTGTGTTTTTAGCTTCCCCCTCAGTGAGTCCTTGCTCACTGCTCTCTAATTGTGATTGCAAAGAAATCAACCAGACAGGTTTTCTCAAATTTAAACAAGAAAGGTGTAATTTTATTAACCTTAAAACTCTAACTCAGTTAAAACTACTAAAAATACGTGACGCGACCACGTTAGCATGCATACCCAATAAACACACATGCAAATAGAGACAGAAAAGGAGAAATAATCAAAGGGGAAAGGTTTGAAGCAATAGCTGGAGTTCAGTTACTGGCTTTGGGTTTGATGTAAAGTCTTTGACTGAAGTTAAGTCCTGCAGTTCTCGTTGGGGCCCAGTGCCCACTTTCAAACTTGTTTCACTGGCCTTCTGTATTGAGGCTTGAGTTACTTCCGTGGGTCCCTGGAACTTTGCATGAGAGCGAGAGAGAGATGCTCTCTTCTTGGAGTTCAGTTGCAGTCTCTTCCAAAACCTGTTCTGTGTGAGGCACAATTCAACAAACCCCAGATTGGCCAGCAGGTTAGTCATGTGACTAGCTCCTTGTTTGGAGCAGCCTCGCCTGTGAGATTTGCGGGTTCCTCCAAGTTTACCAGACACACTCAGTGTGTGGATGGAGGGGGGCAGGGGTGCAATGCTGGCTCAATGCCTCTCAATATCTCTTGATCTTCACTATTGACAAAACCCATCTGACTAATTGAATCAGGGAGTTCTCCCATTGTTTTCTTCATGCAACTGTCTTTTAGAATGCAAATGTGCAGCCATGTTTTCAGCCACAGTTGTGGTCTTTTTAAACTTGTTATTTCAATGTCCAGTAACAGTTCAAAAAATGTCCCATATGACAAAATTAATTTGTCTCATTTTGGCAGGTGTAGTTTCTGTCACAATATTCAATTACCCAGCCTCCACTGTTCTCTGGGGAAGAGAATTCCAAAGATTAATGACCCTCTGAGAGAAGAAATTCCTCCTCATCTGCATCTTAAATGGGAGACCCCTTATTTTGAAACTGTTCCGCTTAGTTCTAGATTCCAGCATGAGGGGAAACATCCTCTCAGCATATACTCTATTGAGCCCCCCTCAAAATCTTATATTTCAATAAGTTCACCTCTCATTCTTCGAAACTCCAAAAAGTACAGGTCCAACATGCTCAACTTTTTCTCATTAGACAACCCCTTCATCCCAGGAATCAGCCTAGTGAACCTTCTCTGAACTGCTACCAATGCAAGTATATCTCTCCTTAAGTAGGGAGACCAAATCTGTACACTACTCGAGATATGTCTCACCAATGCCCCGTACAGTTGTAGCAAGACTTCCATACTTTTATACCCATCCCCATTGCAGTTGCCTTCCTAGTTACCTGTACCACAGCATTCTGCAGTCTCTCTCCACATAAATAATATTTTGTTTTTCAATTTTTCCTGCCAAGCTGGGCAACCTCACATTTTTCCACATTATACTCCATCTGCTAAATTTTTGCCCACTCACTTAGCCAGGGGTCGGCAATGAGTCTTTACAGGGACACCAGTTTCCATGGTAAACAATTTTGGGGTCTGTGACTGGTAATTTCAGGGTAGAGAAATTGCCCATTGACTTCTTCAGACCGGCTTTTAAAAAAAAATTGCAAGTGTCAGTTTCATGGCTGACAGGTGCTGCAGCAGAACAGCACTTCTGAACTCCAGACAGATTTGGGGTGATCTGGTAGGCTTTTTTTAAAAACTGGAAGCTGTCCCAAGTTCAGAAGCACTGTCCTGCTCTCAGCATTGGTCAGAGAGAAAGTGAGAGGGGGGGAGAGAGAGAGAGAGTGGGGTGGAGGGAGGTGTGGTCAGGTACAGAGGGGGAGAGTGGGTGGGGGGATAGACAGAGAGTGGGGGAGAGAGAGAGTGGGGGAGAGAGAGTGGGAGAGGGGGGACAGAGAGAGAGTGGGGGAGAGAGAGTGGAGAGAGGGTGGGTGGGACAAAGAGAGAGTATGTGGGACAAAGAGAGAGAGTGGAGGGGGGGGGACAGAGAGAGAGTTGGAGAGAGAGACAGAGTGTGGGAAAGAGTGAGAGTTGAGGTAGAGAGTGTAGAGAGAGAGATGGGGACGGAGGGAGAGAGAGAGAGAGGGGGACAGACAGAGAAGGGAAGCAGAGAGATAGAGAGAAAACGGGGGACAGAAAGAAAGCAGGGGACAGAGAGAAAGTCACTTAAAGAATGTCTTGATTTCTATGCTCTGGCATGCATTTCTTTCACTTGGGACACAAGCTCAGTGACATGTTGAAAGTTACTGGACTTTTATTTCTATATAAATGTCACAATACTGCTACTATCCATTTGGAATCACATAGATCCAGAATTTGTATTAAGAGGAAAACAGGCAAGAAAATCCAAGGAATCTCCAGAACTCAGCATTGTAAGGTCCTCATCATCACAAGAGTACAGTGTATTGGGGCTGAGTGATATTGGTGAAAACAGGATGCTGCGGACCCATATACTATAGTTAGTAAATACAATGTAGTGGATAACTTTAATAAACTTTAATCTATGATGAACTGTCTATGATTCCTTAAGAAAATCCATGCTGCTTTTGCAGTTTTAAAAAACTGTCAGGGAAGACATAGTAAAAATGTATTATGTTTCAATGACCATGTTAGAAATAGTCATTAATATATATTTTTTTGCTGTGAATTGGATTAAAGGACAAGTTTTACAAACATGTCAAAGATCAGTAACTGCAATGTGCATCGTTTACTATCCAGTTTGAGGGCAGATAACCTGAGTGGCCAATGTCATTTGAAAGTTGCCTGTATCATATAATTACATTACAAGTGCACCTTTGCTAACAGGTAAGAGATTTGGCTTGGACATACATTGATTAGTCTGGAGTACAATCTTGCAAATAGTGACTAAACATTTTGTAATTGAACAATACATGTGGTAACAACTGCTCAATGTTTTGCAGAAAAGCTTTTTGCTAATAATTAACTTGTCAGAACTGAATCAGAATCGATAGTAAGAGACTGAGATATAGACAAAAGTGAATTTAAGAGAATAGCTTTATTGGAGGAACTGAAGGACACTCTTTATTTGTAACTGTGTTTATCTAATTTTGTCACTAGGTTTGGTGAGTAAATGACATTTTGTCCATGAGAGATTCTGTTGTTTCTCTATTTTAGAATCCAGGACCGAGTTTAACAGCCTATCAAGATGAATAAACTAGTCTTAGCTACCTACTGTTAATCTCTCAGTCCCTTCCTGTTCCACTCTGCTTTTCTCTTTTATGTGACTCTCTGAAGTACTATCTGCTCCATGCTATAAAATTCTCCTGATATGAAGATCACTTCCCTTTTGTTGGCTGCCCTGTCTTCAGACACATATTACAAGCAGGTGAAGAAGTTGCACAAATATTGACCATGGGTTAAATTGTCTTATAGGAACAGCACTGTGAGAAATGGTCCATCTTCTGCTTGCTGATTTTTTTACTGCCTCACCTCAATAACCACAATAACAATCCTCTCCTTGAGTTTTATGGTTTATTGGGTGATTTTACACCCTTTGACACAGTGTCAATCCACAGAGGTCATCCGATAAGGTCCATCTACCACCCTGTGACATGGTGCTCCATTCTGTCAACAAAAGTATTTGCAGTGACATTGCATACTACTTTACTTGCTTGCTAGCTAATACAGTTGTGCTGCGCTCCATTGATGTTTATAAGCTTAGCTACTTTGTTTATAGGGAAACGTGTTTTAAATAGGATTGTGTTTTGATGGCATTAGATTGGCTGTACACTTTATAGACAGATTAATTGCCCCCATGTCCGTGGCTGAGTCAATCATTTTGTCAAATGTCCGTGGTGCAACATGTCGGTACCTCGACTACACTTCTTCACACCCTGCCTCCTGTAAGGACTCCATTCCATTCTCCCAGTTTCTCCGTCTCTGACGCATCTGCTCTGATGATGCTACCTTCCATGACGGTGCTTCTGATATGACCTCCTTTTTCCTCAACCGAGGATGTCCCCCCACTGTGGTTGACAGGGCCCTCAACCGTGTCCGGCCCATTCCCCGCACCTCTACCCTCACCCCTTCCCCTCCCCCCCAGAACCGTGACAGGGTTCCCCTTGTCCTCACTTTTCACCTCACCAGCCTCCATATCCAAAGGATCATCCTCCGCCATTTCCGCCACCTCCAGCATGATGCCACTACCAGTCGCATCTTCCCCTCCCTTCCCCTGTCAGCATTCCGAAGGGATCGTTCCCTCCGCGACACCCTGGTCCACTCCTCCATTACCCCCGCCACCTCGTCCCCGTCCCATGGCACCTTCCCCTGCAATCGCAGGAGGTGTAATACCTGCCCATTTACCTCCTCTCTCCTCACTGTCCCAGGCCCCAAACACTCCTTTCAGGTGAAGCAGCGATTTACTTGTACTTCTTTCAATGTAGTATACTATATTCGCTGCTCACAGTGTGGTCTCCTCTACATTGGGGAGACCAAGCGCAGACTGGGTGACCGCTTTGCGGAACATCTCCGCTCAGTCCGCAAGCAGGACCCTGAGCTTCCGGTTGCTTGCCATTTCAACACTCCCCCCTGCTCTCATGCTCATATCTCTGTCCTGGGATTGCTGCAGTGTTCCAGTGAACATCAATGCAAGCTCGAGGAACAGCATCTCATCTACCGATTAGGCACACTACAGCCTGCCGGACTGAACATTGAGTTCAATAACTTCAGAGCATGACAGCCCCCCATTTTACTTTCATTTTTAGTTATTTTTTTCTTCCTTTTTTTTACATTCTTTTTTACATTCTTTTTTACAACCTTTTTTTTTGCATTTAATTCATTTCATCTTAGTTTGTTCAGTTTGCTTACCCACTGTTTTTTTTCAGGTTTGCACTTGCTGCTGTTCAATATTCAGTGTATTTACACCTAATCTGTACTAATGCTTTGTCTTTCAACACACCATTAACATATTGTTTGCCTTTGCTCCGTGACCTTTTGGTCAGCTATGTGGCCTGGTCCAATCTCGACCTCCTTTGTTATCTCTTGCCCCACTCCCACCTCACTTGCTTATAACCTGTGACTTTTCTAATATTTGTCAGTTCCGATGAAGGGTCACTGACCTGAAACGTTAACTCTGCTTCTCTCTCCACAGATGCTGCCAGACCTGCCGAGTGGTTCCAGCATTTCTTGTTTTTATTTCGTGTTTAACTAACTTGCTTGAGTTTTTTGATGAGGTCACTGGGAGGGTTGATGAGAGTAATGTAGTTGATGTAGTCTCAATAGGCTTCCAAAAGGCATTTGATAAAGTGCCACAGTAAAGTTGAGGCCATGGAATATATGGGACAGTGGTGGCATGGATATGAAGTTGGCTGAGTTGAGGTAAATGGTTTTTAGACTGGAGCATGGTTTATAGGGAGGTTCCCCAGGTGTCAGGAGTGGGACCACTACTTTCCTTCGTATCTCTTAATGACTTAGACTTGAGTATACAGGGCACAATTTCAACGTTTTCAGATGACACAAAACTTGGAAGTATTGTGATTTTGAGGAGGATAGTGATAGACTTCAAGAGGACATAGACAGGCTGGTGGCATGGGTGGACACACAGCAGATGAAATTTAATGCAGAAAAATGTGAAGTGCTACATTTTGGTAGGAAGAACAAGGAAAGCAATATAAATTAAAGGGTATATTCTAAAGGGGTTGCAGGAACAGAAACACCTGGAGATATATGTGCACAAGTTGTTGAAAGTGGCAGGGCAGATTGAGAAAATGGTTAAAAAGGCATAAAGGATCCTGGGTTTTATAAACAGAGATATCGAGTACAAAAGCAAAGAAGTTATGATGAATCTATATAAAACACTGGCTTGGTGTCAACTGGAGTATTGTGCTCAATTCTGGGAACCACACTTTAGGAAGTATGTAAAGGTTTTAGACAGGGTGCAGAAAAGATTTACAAGAATAGTTCCACGAATGAGTGACTTCAGTTACAAGGATAGGTTTGAGAAGCTGGGGTTTTCTCCTTAGAGAAGGTAGAGAGGAGATTTGATGGAGGTGTTCAAAATCATGAGGGGTATAGACAAAGTAGATAGAGAGAAACTGTTCCCTTTGACAAAGGGATCAAGATCCAGAGGACACAGATTTAAGGTGATTGGCGGAAGAGCCAAAGGCGACATGAGAAAACATTTTTTTATGCAGTGAGTGTTTAGGATCTGGAATGCACTGCCTGAAAGGTTAGTGGATGCAGATTCAATTGTGGCTTTCAAAAGGGAATTGGATAAGCCCCACCTGAAGACAAAAAAAGTTTGCAAGGTTAGGGGGGCAGGGTGGGGTAGTGAGATTAGCTGAACTGCTCTTGTGCAGAGCCAGTACAGACTCAACGGGCCAAATGGCCAACCACTGTGCTGTAACTATGGGCTGGATTTTGTGCAGGAGGCAAGGATCCTGGCGCACAGAGAGGGTGCATAATTTTCCAAGGCGTCCTCCCCGCACAGCAGAGCCGCCCCCTGCCCCCCACCACTAGTAAGATCCCAGCAGTGGCAGGAAGATGCCCTTAATAGGCCACTTAAGGGCCTCAATTGTTCTCTGGGCGGGAAGGCCGTTGTTGGCCTTCCCACCCGCGGGAAGATTGGGCCCGGCAATCCTGGCGCAGGTTCTGTGGCGCCCCCCCCCCCACCTCGCCCCCCCATCACCGCCATGGAACCTGACATTGCGCTGGCAACAAAATCCAGCCCTATGATTCTAAATAGGCCTGACTTGCTTCAGTGTGTCCAATTAAAATAAAGTTGCTATTGTTTCTTTGAATGTTGAAGTTTAATTTTTCAGCAGTCACGGTTCTTTACTTCTGCATTAATCATTTTGCACACTATTATTTCCAGTTTTGACTTTTTGTGGAAGTATTCAATTTGGTAAAGTACGCTTACCTGGATTCCTAACAATTACTGCAGCAGTGGTACAGTGAACAAAGTTGGAAGGCTGGAAATTTCCTTGGTTGTTCTCACAGTTCTGCATAAATTGGATGAGGAGGACCTCTTCATGGTGACACAACATCTTGAGGTCCATCTCCATCTCAGACAGGACATGTTGACTGCCGTCAGGGTAGTGTCCTAGGCCCGACCATCTTCAGCTGCTTCATCAATGACCTTCCTTCAATCATAAGGTCAGAAGTGGGGATGTTTGCTGATGATTGCACAATGTACAGGACCATTCGCGACTCCTCAAATACTGAAGCAGTCTGTGTAGAAATGCAGCAAGACCTGGACAATATCCAGGCTTGGGCTGATAAGTGGCAAGTAACATTTGCGCCACACAAGTACCAGGCAATGACCATCTCCAACACGAGAGAACCTAACCATCTCCCCTTGACATTCAACAGCATTACCATCGCTGAATCCCCCACTATCAACATCCTAGAAAGAACAGAGAAGAGGGTAAAAGAGGGGGGGGTGTGGCATTGTTAATCAAGGAAAGTATTACAGCGGCAGAAAGGACGTTTGAGGACTCGTCTACTGAGGTAGTCTGGGCCGAGGTTAGAAACAGGAGAGGAGAGGTCACCCTGTTGGGAGTTTTCTATAGACCTCCGAATAGTTCCAGAGATGTAGAGGAAAGGATAGCGAAGATGATTCTCGACAGGAGCGAGAGTAACAGGGTAGTGGTTATGGGGGACTTTAACTTTCCAAATATTGACTGGAAATACTCTAGTTCGAGTACTTTAGATGGGTCTGTTTTTGTCCAGTGTGTGCAGGAGGGTTTTCTGACACAGTATGTGGACAGGCCAACCAGGGGCGATGCCACATTGGATTTGGTACTGGGTAATGAACCCGGCCAGGTGTTTGATTTAGATGTAGGTGAGCACTTTGGCGATAGTGATCACAATTCGGTTAGGTTTACCTTAGCGATGGGCAGGGACAGGTATATACCGCAGGGCAAGAATTATAGCTGGGGGAAAGGAAATTATGACGCGATTAGGCAAGATTTAGGATGTGTAGGATGGGGAAGGAAACTGCAGGGGATGGGCACAAACGAAATGTGGAGCTTATTCAAGGAGCAGCTAATGCGTGTCCTTGATAAGTATGTACCTGTCAGGCAGGGAGGAAGTTGTCGAGCAAGGGAGCCGTGGTTTACTCAAGAAGTTGAAGCGCTTGTCAAGAGGAAGAGGGCGGCTTATGTTAGGATGAGACGTGAAGGCTCAGTTAGGGCGCTTGAGAGTTACAAGCTAGCCAGGAAGGATCTAAAGGGAGGGCTAAGAAGAGCAAGGAGAGGACACGAGAAGTCATTGGCGGATAGGATCAAAGAAAACCCTAAGGCTTTCTATAGGTATATCAGGAATAAACGAATGATAAGAGTTAGAACAGGGCCAATCAAGGATAGTAGTGGGAAGTTGTGTGCGGAATCAGAGGAGATAGGGGAAGCGTTAAATGAATATTTTTCGTCAGTATTTACAGTAGAGAAAGAAAATGTTGCCGAGGAGATTACTGAGATACAGCCTACTAGGCTAGATGGGATTGAGATTCACAAGGAGGAGGTGTTAGCAATTTTGGAAAGAGTGAAAATAGATAAGTCCCCTGGGCCAGATGGGATTTATCCTAGGATTCTCTGGGAAGCCAGGGAGGAGATTGCAGAGCCGTTGTGGTTGATCTTTAAGTCGTCATTGTCGACAGGAGTAGTGCCGGAGGACTGGAGGATAGCAAATGTTGTCCCCTTGTTCAAGAAGGGGAGTAGAGACAGCCCTGGTAATTATAGACCTGTGAGCCTTACTTCGGTTGTGGGTAAAATGTTGGAAAAGGTTATAAGAGACAGGATTTATAATCATCTTGAAAAGAATAAGTTCATTTGCGATAGTCAGCACGGTTTTGTGAAAGGTAGGTCGTGCCTCACAAACCTTATTGAGTTTTTCGAGAAGGTGACCAAACAGGTGGATGAGGGTAAAGCCGTGGATGTGGTGTATATGGATTTCAGTAAGGCGTTTGATAAGGTTCCCCACGGTAGGCTATTGCAGAAAATACGCAAGTATGGGGTTGAAGGTGATTTAGAGCTTTGGATCAGAAATTGGCTAGCTGAAAGAAGACAGAGGGTGGTGGTTGATGGCAAATGTTCATCCTGGAGTTTAGTTACTAGTGGTGTACCGCAAGGTTCTGTTTTGGGGCCACTGCTGTTTGTCATTTTTATAAACGACCTGGATGAGGGTGTAGAAGGGTGGGTTAGTAAATTTGCGGATGACACGAAGGTCGGTGGAGTTGTGGATAGTGTCGAAGGGTGTTGTAGGGTACAGAGGGACATAGATAGGCTGCAGAGCTGGGCTGAGAGATGGCAAATGGAGTTTAATGCGGAGAAGTGTGAGGTGATTCACTTTGGAAGGAGTAACAGCAATGCAGAGTACTGGGCTAATGGGAAGATTCTTGGTAGTGTAGATGAGCAGAGAGATCTTGGTATCCAGGTACATAAATCCCTGAAAGTTGCTACCCAGGTTAATAGGGCTGTTAAGAAGGCATATGGTGTGTTAGCCTTTATTAGTAGGGGGATCGAGTTTCAGAGCCACGGGGTCATGATGCAGCTGTACAAAACTCTGGTGAGGCCGCACCTGGAGTATTGCGTGCAGTTCTGGTCACCGCATTATAGGAAGGATGTCGAAGCTTTGGAAAGGGTGCAGAGGAGATTTACTAGGATGTTGCCTGGTATGGAAGGAAGGTCTTACGAGGAAAGGCTGAGGGACTTGGGGTTGTTTTCGTTAGAGAGAAGGAGGAGGAGAGGTGACTTAATAGAGACATACACGATAATCAGAGGGTTAGATAGGGTGGATAGTGAGAGTCTTTTTCCTCGGATGAGGATGGCAAACACGAGGGGACATAGCTTTAAGTTGAGGGGTGAAAGATATAGGACAGATGTCAGAGGTAGTTTCTTTACGCAGAGAGTAGTAGGGGCGTGGAACGCCCTGCCTGCAACAGTAGTAGACTCGCCAACTTTAAGGGCATTTAAGTGGTCATTGGATAGACATATGGATGTAAATGGAATAGTGTAGGTCAGATGATCGGCGCAACATCGAGGGCCGAAGGGCCTGTACTGCGCTGTAATATTCTAATTCTAATTCTAATTCTAGGGGCTACCATTGGCCAGAGATTGAACTGGAGTAGCCATATAAATACCGTGGCTACAAGAGCAGGTCAGAGGCTAGGAATCCTGCGGCGAGTATCTCACCTCCTGACTCCCCAAAGTCTGTCCACCATCTAGAATGCACAAGTTAGGAGTATGATGGAATACTCTCCACTTGCCTGGATGGGTGCAGCTCCAACAACACACAAGCTCGACACCATCCAGGACAAAGCAGCCCGCTTGATTGGCGCACCATCCACAAATATTCACTCCCTCCAACACCAATGCACAGTGGCAGCAGTGCGTACCATCTACAAGATGCACCGCAGCAATGCACCAAGGCTCCTTAGAAAGGACCTTCCAAACCCGCGACCTCTACCACCTCGAAGGACAAGAGCAGCAGATGCATGGGAACACCACCACCTGCAAGTTCCCCTCCAAGTCACTGACTTGGAACTATATCGCCATTCCTTCACTGTCGCTGGGTCAAAATCCTGGAACTCCCTTCCTAACAGCACTGTGGGTGTACCTACCTCACATGTACTGCAGCGGTTCAAGAAGGCAGCTCACCACAACCTTCTCAAGGGCAATTAGGGATGGTCAACAAATGCTACTGATGCCCACATCTCATGAATGAATAAAAAAAATCAAGGATCAGCGTTGACAGACCTGGCTGCTCTTATATAGGTAAACCACAAGGGACGTCTTTGGTGCCTTCCCTTCACTCGAAATCCAGTGCTGAAACTATGTTACTTGTTTCAGGCTGATTTACGTACAACTTCAAGGATTAAGATCAATCTTCCCATTGCTGTTAAGATCACTGAAGCATTAAGCCCTCATGCAATAGAATTCTCCAGGCAACATCTGCAAGATAAACCAGTCTGCACTTCATACCAAGTTACATTGTTTTCCTTATTAAACACCTTTGTCACTTTACAAGAGGAAATTACACATGACCTGAGAGGGCACATATGACTGTCAGGGCTCCCCATTAACCCCAATACATACATCACCAAAAAGGAGCAGCACTCCAAAAATGTGCAGGCAGTTTCAGACCAAAGAAATGTGATGCTGCACATTAATGTCTGTTATTTGGTGCACATCTGCAATGTTTTTATTTTTATTATCATGCAATAGTACTGAAGGACACTGAGCCCCACACCACCACCTGAACTTCTGTGGAGCACACTATCGAAATGCTGCTGCAACAATTCTATTGTGTTGTCCACTTGGGCAGGGTGCTACAGCCCAGCCAAAGTCTCCAAAATGATCACTGTCGGCTGCATACTACACTACCTTGCCATTCTAAGAGGAGTGAGAATGCAGCAAGATGAGGAACCGGCCAACGGCAAGAGGAGGACATCGATTGAGATGCTGGGCAGGCAGGGAGATTGTTACAAACAGAATCATTTCTCATAATGGATACCTGCCATTGACTTTGTTTCTTTGAGGAAGTCCCACTCATTGCAGTTCCAAAAACATGCTACACATTACTTCCAGTCAAGATGAACTGCAATCTTGCAGCCCTCTCCCAATATTTAATTCCTTTCCAAGGTCCTGATCAACAACAACTGTGCACACAAAGTAGAAATAAAAAGATTTGTATTTATTTTGCAAGATTTACATTGTAAACGTGCTCTAATCCCTACTCTGTGCTTCACCTCAGTGGCCTCAGAAGAAATTCTTGGTCTTTATATTTTATTGAGGGTGAGTGGATAGTGCTAGCGGAAAAAAGTGTGAAAGGCCTTTTGATGACATTCTTGCAAAAATGTAAATATTATAATGAAGCTTCCACATGCTTCAAGCAGGGACTTCTACTGCCCACACTGTCCCTGAGTCATCCGGAATTACACATTGAGTGCAGCTATTTTGGAGACTCAGTGGGCTGGAATTTGTGCCGGAGATCGGGCTCCCAGCACCAGGCCAAAAAGTCGGGGGAACCCCACCTCTGCATTTTTCAGCCCCCGGGGTGAAAGTTTAAGGAGGTGGGATCCACGTCCCTTTAAAGATTTAATAGGGACAGGGATCTAGCCCCCAAGAGCTGCTGGCCAATCACAGGGCCGACAGTTCAGTAGTATCGGCAAAGCCACTGGTAAGATCCCAGTGGAGACAGGAAGAGGCTCTTATTTGGCCTCTGGGCAGGAAGGCCATTGTTGGCCTATTCTGCCCTTGGGGAAACCGGAACTGGCAATCCTGGCATCAGGTTCCATGGCGACTGCTGTCGCTCCGATTCTCTGGCACCCCTCCAGGCATGAAACCCACTATCAGGAGGAGAACAAGATCCAGCCCAGTATCTGGGTCTCCATCTATGTTTCCTCATCAGACTGCACAGAAACAGATGCTAACAGGGTATTCTGATCTGAACAAACAACTGCCTTGAATCCAATGGGAAATTTAAAAATTAGTTTTCTCTGTTTAAATTTCTCTTGTGACTCAAAAATGCTAATGAAACAAAAACCAACAATCAAGGGACATGTGCTTGAAACATAAGTGCTGCTATGCTGAGTCATGACTGATTCCAGGTAATAACTCTATGTTATAAAGTGTGGCTAGCTGGCCTCCTCACTATTGCTCAATCTCTCAACATTGAAAGAGAAATGTTGCTAAGTTACTGAAGCCTCTGAATATTCTACTTTTTTTTTAAAAAAAGCAAACTTGTCAGGTTTAAGTGGCAGGCAGTACCTGCAAAAAGACAAAAATAGGTTTTGAGAGACACATCTTTCCAGACAGGTAGACAGATTTTGTGGAACAGAACAACGTGGGCCTTTGTTTTATCTGCTGCAAACTGTGTGCAATGTTAGGAATACAACTTGTGGCAGTGCTACAAGATCAAATATGAAGCAAAATTTCATAGATTAAGGTAAATAAAACCACGAGAAGATCAACAAATTGTATGATCAACTGTCAGTGCAATGCCATATTGTCCAGCATGTTAAGAATGATATAGCGGACACAATCCCACCCAATTTTGCTATGGTGGACATTATTACAAAAGCAGCAAAAACTTGTTTGAATGCTCCAGCTCCTTCAGATTCACAGCGTTTTTTTTAAATTTTGTGTAAACTTACCTTTTGTTGGTGGCTGCAGTGTAGGACGCAGCAGCCACTGAAGGACCCTGAGTGGAGCAGGTCCACTTATTGCTGTCGAATTTCTGTGAGGGGACCTAAAACAACCATTTGGTCCAGATAACCCCAATTTTGGGATGGACCTGAGACAGCCCTGATAGCTTTTATAAATGCTTAGTCTGCTGCCACATTGCCTCTGGGGTGCAGCATCTCCTCTAAGTTACAAAGCCTGAAGGATAGCGTGGAAAGGGGCTTTGAGATCGTTCCAGTACACCTGCAATGTGTTCTCATACAGAGCAGAGGCCTGCATGACAATTGAATATTGAGTGAATGTAAGCCCTTCCAATTGAGAAATAGTTCTGGTTCATAATGAGGAGCACACAGAGCTATACGTGTGCACTGTATGATGCCCTGCACTAACAGGAATCCAGCAATGTGGATAAATCCCAGTGCTCTTTCTTCCTCACAAATAATGCACCCGTGACCTGCCAGAGGGCCATGTGCACAGCCAACTGACTGATGGTGCTGATGCCACCAGGAGCAATTTGGAAGGAGTCACGTTGACCTTCGCAGCCACATACAGTGCGGTGCATACCTGGTGTTGGGTCCAATTCCTGCTCCAATAGATGGCATAAATTAGTGACTTTCTCCCTACACCTTGTACAAGGTACGTTATACAATACTGCTCTGAGGATTAGGCACAATGTTCTGATTCTGAATTCCTGCATGCTGTAATACTTACTGAGCATTTGCCTCCTTTGTCATCTTCTAGTAGCCTGCGCAGGTCTTTGCTGCCATCCTTGCTGCTCCTGCTGCTCCTGAGTTGAGAGCCTTAGGGTAAGGCCAGCAGCATTCTCATGTTCAGCATTTAAAAGCAAGTAAATCCTATGAAATGATTCCTTTGCTCCACAAACTCACACTGCAAATGTATGTGGCAGATTTACCAAAAACTAGGCCCAAATGCACCTTAGAAGCTAAAAATGTCTAACTAGTGGCTTATGTTAATGGAGCTGGTGATCCCTTTAAATTACCATTTCTGAAAACTGCTTGCTGATTGTTCCTGTCATGATTTGCTGGGCAGGTTAAGGAAGTAGCATTTCAGAAGCACAGGGACCGCAATTTCATAAAAGGGTCCTGATTTAGAGGCAAAACTCCTACTAACATATTTAAATGATGCCTGCTTCTGATTCAGTGGGCCAGCAGGTGCTACTATTGAGTGCCCGAACCAATATGGGACGAGTGCATTTCCAGCTCTATTCTGGCACGGAATGCTGTGCTTCAAAATTCAGCTTTGTGGTGCCTTTTTTGGACTTGGAATATGCATCCCAATTTCTACCTCAAAATGGCAAATAATCCCCCAACAAAGAAAACATGCAAGATAAAGTGTTTTTAGCAGAACGTATCACCTCAGCTGAAAAACAAGCCAAGCAAGCACTAAGAAAATCAATCTGCCCACAGCACTAAAGTGCATTAATCATATGAAGTGTCATTCAGGCAGATTACCTCTTGTGCCAAATCTCCAGTTTCATTGATCTCACTGTTAAGCCGAATAGCACATGGATCTCTTTACTAAAATATGCTAAGTAGTCCACAGAAATATTGCTGTCTGTGCTTTGATCGGCTGCTCGAACAATCAACCTCCTGTGTTCTGACAGAATGCTTTAACCTTTAGGTCATCAATCACTGTGCTTTATATAGTCGATGCGTTTGGATTGAAGAGACTGCATTATTCGTACAAACATATCTGGCTCAACAGGGAAGATAGGTCAGCATACAAAGAGAGTGGGATAGATATTCAATTTGATTTCAATGGAAATAAAAAGAGCTGGTTTCTATTGGGGTCGGCTGATCCACAATGCCAGGTTAATGTCTGAGCGGCAAATTGTAAATCTACACCAGTGAGAGAAATATAATCCTTCTTTTCAGAGAATCAGAGAATCTTACAACCGGGATTCTCAACTGGGGATCCACGGACCCCTGCTGGTCCGTGAGAAGGTTTCAGGGGGTTTGCCATAAATAGCCTCAGGGATTAAAAAAAAATACACTATCATTGAACGTTGGGATTGAACTGAGCAAGCTCTGGCCTGTCTCGGACCTCTGTTTTCCCCCTCCCAAATAACGGCAACAGCTACTGTTGAGCCCATGTCCCCAGTCGCTAAGAAGGAAGACAGATTGCGGAGCACAGATCCCCTGGCTTAAACTCTCCATCCTCCGTGTTCCTCTTGTCAGGTCGCACTGTACACTTTGTCACATCACCCCCTCCCCACTAACACTTGTCCTAATGCCACGCTGCATGGGTTGTTGTTTCCTCCTCCCCCAGGCAGTTGCTCTTCTATTTTCTCCCCGACTCCCCTCACTGCCATATAGCACCAGCAACTGTAACACAATCAGTTCAAGTCTCCTGCGACTATTGAAATCAGCCAATGGCAGCTCCGTTTTAAATTTGAATATTTTTGACCTATTTTTGTTACTCATGTGGTCATGATTGCCACTCAAATGAAGAAGGAGCAAAGAAATAGGTGGCAGCTGCAAGGACAAAAGGAGCTGCTGGTGTGGAGGAAGAAGAGCTGAATGTGTCAACGTTAGGAAACTATTAGGATTGACACTACCAGTAAAACTGCAACAGTTTGTTTGCAAACTTATTTAAATATTCTGCACTGAGTAATTCTTCCTACCATTTTCTCTCCTGCTGTCTTCTAAGTATTGAGTTACACCGTAGTATTTCTATAAGGGTGCTGATTGCTCTTTTCTGGCTAACCCTATTCATTCTTCACCTGTGGGCCTATACCTTGAGTATTAGCAGTCTTGCTCTACTGAGGAGGCCATCACAAGCAGACCTAATTGCTTACAAACCCAATGTTGGCCTCCAGCTAGGATTTCAACTTTCCAGGATTGTCCTGGAGTTGCCAAGAATAAAGCATTAATCTGGACACTCCTGTGAGCAATTTGAAGAGGGGAAAATCATATGGGCCTTAAAAAATTGTGTTTTTTTCATTTTCTCTGTACATTTTTGTTTATTAGATAGAAAATTATTGGAGATAGGGTTGGGGGGTCGGAGGGGGGGGGGGGGAGGTGGGGGTGGTGGGGGAAGGCTCTTTGACTGACTATCAAAGCAGAGAACTAGGACCAGCTCCTGCGCTGGAAACAGGCAGTGAGGGAGTCGGGGCAGGGGGTTGAGTGGGAAAGAGAGAGACTGAGTGTTAGGTAGTTGGGCCTCATGCAGAGGGAAAGAGGGAGTGGGATGTGTGTGGAAACCAGTATTTTCTGCAGTGCTTGGATAGAAGGAGCAACATGGTGAGTGGGAGCAGCACTGAACGAATTTTTATACAGAGAATATTCTTGTGTTGTGTTACGGGGCGTTCATGGAATTTTATAACACGGGGGCCTCAGAAGCCAAAAGGTTGAGAATCCCTGTCAGTGGAAGCCAGTTGATTGACCATGCTTATGCCAGCTCTTTGAAAAAAACAGCATCAACCATGTTCTAAAAACAAACTGCAGTCACATTGGAGGA